>NC_051217.1:30325043-30462543 GCF_015220715.1 Pygocentrus nattereri | reverse complement strand
TTAATAGTCACCCTCAGGCAGCTGCTGGCACTAGGCTAAATGAAGCCAATATTTCACATCAACTCTGGCATCATGTTACTGGACACTCTAAAAGGCATGCTGAATACTGCTAACCAGTTGGACTGTGTTGGTGCACTGTTGAGTTTTGTAGCAAACCCATTCCATGTCTCTACCGCATATTTTTGTCACCCAAGGCCTCATGGGAAATGCCAGAATTAGAAAACTGACTGTAAAAGGCCAGAGAAAGTGCTGGGAACCAAGTCCTTGTTGATGCTCGCCCTCCGAACATGTTTATTTCCTCTGGCTCCAAAAGCATGCCCAAATGTCTAGCCACACAAAACAAAATAATCTCCTCAAGGCTTTGTCTACCGCCAAAAACTGCCCTCCCCTCTTAACAAGAGATTTTAGCCAGACCATGTACACATACTACACTACCTAGAATTCACAGCTACTACATCAAAAGAGATCTGCCGGGTACTGATGCTAACCCAGTGTTACATACGCCACTGCTTGATATGTTTAACAGCGGAAAATGAGGGAACATGAGCTAATGGTAGACTAATATCTGAGCTCTGCATGCTAGCTTCTGAAAGGCCCTTGGCACAGAGCAGCAACTCCTGGGAGGTTTACAGTAAGGAAGCAGAAAAGGCCAAGCTCACCCTGTGGGAGTTGTTTTTTGCAGGGCTGTGTGGTATGCATACACTGCTAGCTTGCCCAGACCCACCTCATGGCTGGGCTGGCTGGTTAGCATTCCAACCACTCTACATAATTACGCTTCCACGCCTTCAGCTCTCTTCCCCAAGGCTGCTCCTAAGAAGCTGACCTTTCAGTGATGTAATATTTTTATATGAACCAGACACAAATACAATCAAGCATGGACTGCATATATACAGGTCAAGCACTGACAGTACACACTGATGGGTTTAAAAACTGCTACAGTAAAAACCTTCTGAAGTACAATAAGAACATTGTTAACTGGGGCACAGTAATGGGGGATTTACTGGTTCATCCGGCATAATAGTTTGAATGCTTGTCGAGGTTTAGTAATGTCATAACCTTTGTACAGGTATGCCACAAAGAAGGGCATGTAACAACATACATGACATGCGAAGGTAACTGGTTTAGCCGAATGGCTGATTTAGGCATGTTTCAGCAATCCCTCACCCTGCTTAGTAAGAAACTCAGAGGAAACATTAGTCCAGTTTGTTGTCGTGGAAGTGGACAGACAGAGACAGAAAGACAGAGAGACAGAGAGAGAGAGAGAGAGAGAGAGAGAGAGAGTGTGTGAGTGAGTGAGAGAGAGAGAGAGAGAGAGTGTGAGTGAGAGAGAGAGAGAGAGAGAGAGAGAGAGAGAGAGAGAGAGAGAGAGAGAGAGAGAGAGAGAGAGAGAGAGAGAGTGAGTGAGTGAGTGAGTGAGTGAGAGAGAGAGAGAGTGTGAGAGAGAGTGTGAGAGAGAGTGTGAGAGAGAGAGAGAGAGAGAGAGAGAGAGAGAGAGAGAGAGAGAGAGAGAGACACACACACACACACACACACATGTCTCCCTTAGTCATCTGCATCAGACAGTCCCCAAGCCTGGTAGCCACAAGCAGACTCTCATCTACTAATGAGAGTGTGAACATTTAATATTTACCAGTATTTTCTCCAGCAGTATCTGACAGAGATGCCCATATGACGCAAACGGCTTTAGAAGTTCGAAATTTCGAAAACGAAACAGCACTGACCATTTTTTGTGGAGCACTGCAAAGGGCTTACACGTATGTGCCACAGGTTTTGTTCCATTTTTAACCATTTTGCATAATAAAAATTCAGTTGTTAAATATAGCATATTAAAAGTGAGACATAACAGAAGCATAAGTAGCAGTTAACATACATTTTTAAGCATTTAAAGTATATGTAAAAGTTTAAATACCCTCAGTCTCAAATGACTATTTTTATTTTACAAGTGAAAATAAGTTAACATTTTCTACAGGGGACAAACTTTAATATGACCTTTTTTCTGCAATTTTTAATGTAACTTTTCTATTTCTTTGCTGAATTTAATATAATGGAAAAAAAATTAAATAAAAATATTAATATAATATGCCATAACTTTTGTACAGGCAATTAAACACACAGTATTGTTGTGAAAATGTACCCACACGCACATGCGTGCACACATTCATGAAGCCAGTTTGAAATTGCTTTTGCTTTGTGGAATTTTGCATTGTCATGCTGGAAACACCCATTAGAAGATGGGAACCGTGACTATGAAGGTGTGGATGTGTTCAGCAACAACACACACACAAATGCCAAAGTCAGAAATATAAAATCACTATCATTAACAAAACCATTGTAAATTTTAACCATACTGTGACAAAATTATTTCCCACACCAGCTGCTACTACTTGGGACAGACAAAAGAATTCTTCAACCAAGATGAGCCAACAAGAAAGCACTGAACACCTTATAGTGTTTTTTTTCCCCTCACCATCTCTCATTTACACCATGTGCATCACCCCTCTTCATGAGTGGCCCACAGATTTTTCAGCACTTGCTCATTTCCCTAAAAGCTCTACTCTAGATAAAAACAAGAACCTTTATAGGACCCTTCTTCAAATTAAGACAAAACATATTTCACAATACATATTTTAGCACACCTGAGTATGAATCACACCAATGGAACCTTTTTGCCATCATTCTTCAAAAGCAATTTTGAATGTTTCACCAGAAAACAACGCATCAGTGAAAATCTGCTCTGAGAACACAAGCTTGCTTGGTTAATTGAAACCATCCTCTTTTGAGGTGGCCTGTGTGTTTAGATCGTCATGAGTGGGATGTGATGGGCAGGCCGTGAGGCTAAAGATGAGGGCGCAGCGTGGGGTGAGGATGGTTTGACGCAAAGGCCAAGCTCAACGAGGCTGAGCAGCAATCACGGACACGGAGACGAGGCCTATTACAGTCATTAAACATGAAGAGCCACTGAGGCTAGCAGGAGTCCATCCATTATGGCTGAAGACTTGAGGCCCTGGGACATTAAACCCAATTATAATGGCTGAGTTTGCAACCATTCAGACAGATGAAGTACCATCTAAAAGTTAGTGAATAATTAGCATCAAAGATGCTTGAGGTGACATCTGTATGGTGGAAGAGGTCTATATTTGAAAATGAAGCTTTACAAACCATTATAAAGACCCTTTCCTTTGAGATGCTGCCTCTGAATTTGAAGATGCTGAAGCTGCAGTCACACTAGACATTTGCAACTGTTATGTCAAAATGTCAACTGGGGCTGGTCTGGAAAACTGGTGACAAACAAAAATCGTCCATTATGGTTCAGTTTTTAACTTGCTAACCATAAACAGTAAAAACTACCTGTATTAGACAATGTATTGCAACAGCTTAGCACTGCGCACTGATCTCTGCAGTGTTTGGAAGCAGTGGGGTGACTTCAGTTCAGCTGCAAGTAGCCCAGAAGCTAACATAATAGCTAGAAAACTGGCTAACTGGCCCATCATACTCTCCGCAGGATAGTGCTGCACTTTGATCTGTAGCAAAAAAGTGTATGTAACTGATGCGGTTGGCGAAAGTGGGGCGCCAACTTATAAGACCTTGTACCTCTCGTTGGCTATTTTATCTTATACACCTCCTAAACGCTGAATTAAACACCAAGGCGCTAGGCTAAACACTGTAGTACTGCAGAATAATTTGTACACAAACGTTTTTAGTACCAACTTTTAACATATACCATTCCACATCTGAGACTTTGCAAGAATGTTTTGCCAACTTTTAACCCGGAGCAACTCTTTATTAGATCGGATGCCTCTAAATGTGAAATAGTTCATCGCAGGAAATTCAAATGCATGTAATTTTGTGAAAGTTTGCTGACAAATTCTAGTGTGACTGAAGTCTAGATTTAGCACATACAAACTGATTTGTAATTTTAAAGAGACTTCCTACAAACTTTCAGTTTCCAATACAAAATTTTCCAATATTTCCTTGGATAATTGACAGGCAGAACAAAAAAAGGAGCTGCTTGTGACCATCAGATGATTTCACAGTGGCATGTGCTATAATCAGACCTAAAGAGAAACAATGAGCTTCATTATGCAAGCAATTTATTAATAAACAATATTTTAGTTAAAGGAATGATGTTTACTGTTCAGAATGTATAGCACTTTAAATGGAAAGTGTTCATTATATTACCATTTCAAATTGGCCTAAAGGCACAGTCATGCTATTGTTAGAAGCAAATCAGTTTTGTACCGCTTTCGAGCAATACTTAGGCTTGCCACGTCTTATATTAAATATAATTACACTTCTCACTTTAGAGAAGGAGCAATTGTGCACCCACTCCCAACTGTGTGCACTGAGCACACTTTATCTCTCCAAGAAAAGAAATGCTGGTGATGTTAGAACAATCTGGCCCATTCACACGGCCACAAGCGCATGACTTGCCTGCAGCACGAGGATTAGGACGTTCAGCTGGGTGTGTACTGCTGCTCAGTACGGCATTGTACTCCAAAGCAGGGCTGCTTGTTTTTGCCATGCTGCTTATCAGAAGAGGACAGTTCCAAATCTCTGTCGCAGCCTGCCAAATTCTAATCAATGTGTGTCCATGTCTACAGAGCTGCAACATACTTCTTCATATTCAACATAAAATTCATATTCAAAGGGGACCCTTTCAACATGTATTGAGGTGATCTTATTTTACTCCCAGTACACTCAGCCTACTGTAAACTCCACATTCTTCTCCAAACTTGGAGGCCATTTCCACTTTGTTCTTGGCACTGACGTAAATGCTATTTCCACTGGTTGCCCCGTTTATGCTCAGTGTGTTTTTTTTTTTTTTTTTTTTTTTTTTTTTTTTTAAAAAGAAGAGCACTGACCTTCTAGGAAAGATTGAAAACGGGATCTCATGGCCTGATTCTCTTGGGTCCTCATTGTGGACTCTACAAGGCATCAAATAGGAACTAAGCACCAAAGGTGTTCTCTTTAAACACACATCTCCTCGTTCTCATCAAACGATAGATATGCACAAGAAAGGGGATTGGGGGGTGGGGGGGTGGCGACCACATCCCCCACGGCTTCTATGAAGCGGGGAAACCTGTGTGCTTTGATAAGGACTGCTGCCTTTAAAAAGCTGAGATAAGAGTGGATCTTATTATGTGGGAACAGAAGCCAGTGCATCAGCCAGAACTGTCCAATTACCCCTCAAAGTCTTGCACTTGTCACCTTGACGACTGTTAAGATCTACAAAGTGGGCGGCTGCAGCGAGCAAGCCGAAGGTGGCGGGCTACACTTATCCTGTGCATCTTCATGCATGAGATTCTTATGGTAGTCTGAAGCATTTTCAGAGGAACAAACACATGGGATGGGCCAAGCATTAATGAAGCATTTACGTTAATGTAACATCAACGTGCTGCATATGTCTTAAGAGAAATGAAAATGGACTGAACACCAGCCACTGCATTAGCAGTTGCATAATTTTGCTCCCCATAATAGTGGAGCCCTTGTGCATTAGATAAGAACGTAAAGACAAGACGAGCTGAAAGATGAGAGATGAAGACTGCACCCAAAGGCGTTTCATTACAGTCTGACTGCGTCACGTTAACAGACAAAACACCATAATCATCATTTGAATTCTGTTAAGACAGCGTTACTCAGGAGGCATTTAAAGCCTTTTTGGTGTGCATGTAATCCAGAGTAATTTACCAAAATGCTGACATTGTAAACCAACATGCTCAGAACAGGCCCTGGGAATAACAGTAGGTCTGCACATGAAAACTATACCCTAAAGTAAAAATGTAAAGTAATAAAAACCATCACCTCCAGTTATACTCTCAAAAAATTGTCTTACGTTAGCTTTGAGAAATGCTTTCAATGCACGCTGGTACACCTACTGCCAAGTCAGCAGATGGTAGTGGTCAAATAGCCTAGCAGAAACGGTGAGTGAACAAAAAAGGCAGCGGAGGCATCTGCCTTTACACAAATTCTAAGTTGTGTTTTTTTCTCCACTTTTTCATTACTGTCTACACCCTAAGAAAAAAAAAGGTACTAAACTGTCACTGGGATGGTACCACTTACATGCATGGCGGGTACCCTATTGGGTACACCTTTAGTTACTTATTGGATTGGATTCAATTTATTGTCATTGCTTATGTCGCAAGTACAAAGCAACGAAATGCATATAATGGAAAAGAGAAACAGAATACATTTACTTATGCAAAGGAACAGAATTGTACCATATTACACTGCAATCATATTTTTTTAGTTTCATTGATGTCATATGCTCTGTCTTGACTTTAGGGTTTGGGCCACTTGCTACCAGCGTTTCGCTTACATGGTCACCAAATAAGTGAATCACAGGGCGTGATTTTCAAGACATCATTCAATAAATGTCATCTATCTTACAAATGCTAAATGATAAACAGTGCTGCTAATTAGGAGAGAGGAGGTGGTTAGCACTAGCTTAGCTAGCATGATAACAGCTCGGCTCACCACAGAACTTTGTTTGTTTCCGGCTAACTACAATACTGACTCAAGTTAGGTGATAAAGATTCAGATTTGAAACAGCGAAGTGAAGCAACTGCTGGTGAAGGGACAAACAGGCAGAACTAAACCTGTTCCTTGGCTAACTTAGCATTAGCTTAACAAGCTAAATACAGACCCAAACAGTGCCACACACCTCAGTACAGGCTCGATTGTGACTAACTGCTGCTCTTCTGAATCAAACGTGAAAGATAAAATCTAACATCCGAGAAAGCAAAAGTCAAGTGACTGGTGTGGGAGTGACACCAAGCCAAAATCAAACCTGCTCTGTGGTGTTTGGAGCTGTAGCATTCTGGCTAAGCTAACAATAGCTTAGTTAGCAGGCCGAAAGTGCCACACATCACAGTAAAGGCTTAGCCTCAGCTAACTGATGCTAATAAGACACCCGTTTAGCGTTTATTTCAGTGTGCAAACTTGACCTGATGTTAGAGTGACAGAAAGCCAAATGAAACGTTCTGCAGTGAGCGTGGCTCTCAACAGTCGCTGAACTACTGTTTTACACTTTTTGAGGCTTTTCCCCTCTTTTCATCAGCTCCACTTATAGAGGAGTTCTCACACCATAAATGATTGAGCTCCTCTAAAATGCAAATGGATGGAGTGTGTTTATTTGGCCTTTTTTATACTGTTTATACTGCTTGTACATTAATGAACAATAGTGTACCTGTACAGTACCCTTTTTTCTGACAGGGTACATGTACAAAAAAAAAAAAAAGTAATTGTTAAGTTTAGCACCACCCATCTGCCAGTCACTCTGGATGGCTGCTGTTCTAGGCCTTTGTATAATTCCTCATACATTTGTGTGCAACATACACTCCACTTTTTTCCTGCATCAATGGTTATGTACACACACTTCTTCCCAGCAGCACACAAAAGGCTAATGATTTTGCTGTTTGCCTTTCCACTTTTCCACATCGCTAATTTTTTTGCCTTTGTACTCAGATACCTGAAACCAGAACGAATCTCCCAGACAAAAGTCTACTTTGATTACACTGAGCTAATACTTTTGCCTTTCAAATCCTTGTAAACACATTTATAGACAGAGCAGGCATCAATATCAGCAAGAGAGCTGAATCGGACATCAGGGGGAAAGGGATCTGATCCAATCCTGTAACAAATCTAGCATGAAACAGTACCAAACTGTGTGGTGTGATGTTAGCTGTGCACTTCTTTCGGTGGGTAGTAGAATGTGTGAGTAGTATAAAAACCTATTTTTAGATGCTATTCTGAAGTCAAATGCTTCAACTGAAAGTAGACCCAACTTAGTTCAAGCTTAGTAGCTTTTAAGGTAAAATATCAGATCAGATACTCAAAATTTGAAAATAAGTATCAGAAAAGTAAAAATGCTATTGTCCAGACCCTATACGTGAACACATTTATCCTAGACCGGGCAGCAATTCAATTCAGCATATGAATATTATTCATATACACCAAACTGGCACTACCTTAAGCACACCTACCCTGTATCTACAATCTAATATAATAATCTAATATAATAAAATATTTAGGTTTACATTAATAACATTAATGAATCCATGCTTTCTGAGTACTGCTGCTCTATACTAAAAGTAAGGGTGGGTGATGCAGCAAAAATATAACATCACAATACTTATGACTAGATAGACCTTTTATGCTTGGTAAACCCTGTAGTCACAAATGTTTGAAGTCACAAAAAAATGTCTTTTCTGCTCTATTTATAAATAATCACAAGCCATTTTTTAACCACATGATCAAAATCTGTGGTTCTTGCATGGTGCATAAATAAAAAGCCAAGAATTTGTTCAAGCCACCATTTCAGCCACAGAACAGATGAAATTCACTTACCAATATAGAGCGAGGAGTCTTTCCGTCTCACATGATCATCTATGTAGGACACACCCAGAGGCTGCACGGGCGTGGCTCCAATTCCTAGTAGGACCTGAGCACCGATCAGCAGGAGGTACATCATGTTGGTGTTGGCTTTGTTCAGGCAATGCTCTCTGTCCATCTCCCCACGTGAGGCGTTGGAGCACACATTCCGCCCCAGGTCCCTGCGCCATGCTTCTGTGGTCTTGTAATCATACTGGTTGGTAAGGAACTCAGGCAGGGCCGACAGCAGTGCCCCCAGTGCCATGACGATGCCCCCACAGCCAATCAGGCGCGGCCGGTGTGCTCGGGCACCAAAGTAGCTGACGAACAGGATGAGAGCTAGGTTACCTATTTCAAAACTGCTGGCAATCACTCCCACGTCAGCGCTCTGCAGGTTAAAGCGCCGCTCCAGTGTGGTCAGGACACTGACCTGCAAAATAAAGGGAAAAAAAAACAAACCTGAATCGCAAATAACCATTTTCAAAAGCATTTTTCTTTGCCACAGTGCTGAGATTTGTGTAAATGTGTGGCAATAACAACTGTAAATAGAGATAAATGAATAACACTAAAGTGATATAAATGACGTGAAACTGGGTTTAAATAAGATGCGAATACTATTCAAATGCATAAGTACTAAAAAAAAAAAAAAAAAAAAAAAAAAAAACACTACAGTGCCATGAGAAGCGGTCCCTTCTTTTTTCTGTGTATTTGTTACAGTTAATGCTTTTAGATCTACTGATAAAACTCAACATTCGACAAAGAACCTTTTCAACCACAAAACACAATTTTGTTTATTATTATTTTATTTAAAGTACCAAACACATGAAAGGTGACCAACACATGAATCATGTTAAAAGGTAAGTGCCCCTTTAGAATTAATAACTGCAAGCAGCACTTTTTTACTACCCAGACAAATTTTAGTCCCCTAAAATGCAACAACATGAATGTAAACCTAAAAGTCTTTTTATGTATCTTAATTGTGTTTTAAAGGTGCATTGTGTTTACATTTTCAAGAGTAAGAGGCATAGTTGTACCTTTTTATAACGTCAGAACTTTTTAAAGTGGAAAAAAACAAACATTAAGTATATATGACGAAACAAAAGTATTCTGCATTACACTGGATGCTGGGTACAAATAACTATAATAAAGGATTTCATGTTTGACTTTGTTCACAGTCATCAAAGCCACCACCGATTAATTCATATCAAAAAGTATCCAAAAACAAAAAAGGAAATCAGTAAACATAGGAGAGCCAGAATCAGACATCACACTGTAAATACTCTATCATGGTTAGTGCTCAGCTTTCTGTTCAATCTATGGAAGGTACATCAGAGGTATTATAGGACAGTAAAGGCTTTCATATATCATCTGTTTCTGGACTGTTACATTTTGCAAGTTTGTCAAAAGAGCATGATATTGAGGCCATGCACTATAGTCTACAACCCCTTGCTATGCAGTAGACAAGCTCAGCTCACTCGTAATGCAGCACAAAGGAAAGCTTATTGTAGTCTAACTGCTTTTTCTGGTAGCAAAGTAGTGCAACACAAAATTTACATTACTGGATTCTCATCACAATTACAGACGCACCTAGAATCTTGATCATTTAATGTTTCTAAATAAGATATTCATATTACCATGATTCCTGCAGAACTAGAGCTTTTTTGTGCAACATTTGCAGAAAAACATTTTTCAAACCAGTTTGCTGCAGAGGTTCATTTCACTTCAACAAAATATGCCATTTGTCCAGGGGTGCCCAAACTTTTACATACAAATATATCAGTATTTAATGATTTTTATTTCACACAACAGAGAATAGGGCTTTTGTAATTGGTATTTTTCTGCTTAAAGGAGAGGTCCTTTAGATGTCTGTTTAATGTAGCGCAGCACATCCAGTCACTGGCACGCCTTACCCCAAATGTAGTTGATTAGCTGAGACATGTCTGATGTCTGAAGTTTTGGAGCTACCAGTCTAACGTTGCTATAAAGTAACAGAAATCTGTCACTCAAAATCTGTTTGCATTGGACAGATTTCAATAACAAATGACCCAATAAGCAAACTCCAGACACCAAGCAGGTGCTGGCCAAATGACGATGTTTACAGCAAGGGGAAACAATTTGGAGAATGATTCCTAAAAGTGATGTTTACTATCTGTTTTTCCTTAAATAACTCCCAAAAAGATGGACTGGTCCTCATCCTTGTAGCTTCCAGTTGGTACAGATTTGTACGGGTTTTAGAGAACAACGCTGAAGTGAACTAATGAGTTATGCGATTGCTTCTTCCAGGAAGTAATGAGTAAAGTAATCCCATTATAGTTTGGGAGAACTAATTAGTAATTTGTAAAGGATTATTTTCTGAGTGACTGTCCCAACACTGCTTGCTTTCTTCTCTTTCTCTCTCTCTGTCTGTCCATGTGTGAGCGTGTTTCAAAACATGTCTATTTCTCCGTCTCCAAGTATCTCCCCGTCTCTTCAAACGCACAGCGTGAAACATTAACGCAACTTTTAAACTAATTTACATCAACACACACAAAACTGCAGGTTCTAGAGCAGCCTGCCATTCTATGCTTGCGCTATACAATAAGGACCACCTTATCACAGAAATACATTAACTATAAAAGCTCTATGACCAAGCATAGTAATAACATTATTACAACAATCTTATAATTGCACTGACCATGACTCAATTTCCTGTGCTTTGCCTGGGACAATTTACTTGAAGAGGAATCTGAAGAGGATGGTGAATCAGTCCTGCTGTTCAGACATTTGTGCTATGATTGCACTTTGTACTTCTGTTCAGCTGAGTCCAAATGAAGCTGCAGTCCAGATGGCACAGCCATCGTTCATTAAACCTCTTATCCAGCCAGTTAGCTGCACACAACAAACCAGCCCTTTCAGTCACTACGAGAAAATAACAACCGTACAGCAGCTCTGCTAGCTAGCTAGCTAGCTTATATACAGTCGTCTGATTCACTGCTCAAATTGCTAAATAAGCTAGCAGAGGGAAGTCTGGAAGATTAAAATTTGACTGTGAATCTTTTCTATTGACTTTTCATTTTTAGATGACATATTTCTTAATATTTCTAATGGTTTATAGTTTTCCTTTCATGTTAATTTGACCTTACTTAAAGTGTGTGTGTGTGTGTGTGTGTGTGTGTGTACATGTGTGTGTGTGTGTGTATATATATATATGTGTGTGTTATTTAATGTTACTGCCCTCCGAAAAGATGCTTCATCTTACCAGTTTTAACATTGGAAGCATTTTCTGATCAAGTCATCTAGGCTATTAAAATATCCTACCTATAGTTTTATGTGGGAAGCCATCTGTAATGTATAGTACAGTAGAATATTTCAACAAGGTAGGACATATCATTAGGCATATGACCGGGTTGATAAAGCTTCATTTCACACGCCATCACTTTGTTCTCACATCTGCTTCAGAGTTAGGACGAATCTAAAAATTATCAGAAGAAAAAGTGCTGTTATCATTTCTATAAGTACATCTGCTGATGCTATTAAGAACACCACTGATAAGTGTCCAAAAGCATCAGCAAATGTACTTGCACAGAGCCTATACGGCTGCTGCTGAAGGAGAAGGAGCAGAAGCAAAAGCAGAAGCAGACGACGAAAAAGACGATGAGGACGAAGAAGAAGAGGTCATTTGGAGATGATCCCTAACGTCAAACAGAAAGCCCAAGCAAACAAAATGATGTGTGTGACTTCAAGCAACATAATAATGCACTTCAGTAAAAGTCATGGTTGGAGTATTCAGTCATCATTCATTTGGCCACAAATATGTAATTAATCTAAGTAAAAGACAGCAGAGCTATACTGGAGACTGTAAGACAGCTGAAATTTTAGTGTTTTTTTTTTTGGGTGACCCAAAACTGTTTTGTCTGTTCAAAACCTGATGCCAAGGTTTGAGGATGTATTAAAATGTAAACTGTACCAAATAGCTGGGTGGCTTTTTAAAAGGATATCTGCCTGCAACACTGGGTGCCTTCAACCAGCGCAGCTCAACAGCAGCATTTCTAGAACAACCTCATCTATGTTTGGTACAACATCACACTATTCTCTTCAACAGCTTATGTTCAAATACTAATTTCTTCCTGTGGTTTGTGTGAAATATATCTTTTTTTTTTTTTTAAACCGATGCTAAATGAGCTTTTACTCTCATTGGGATCTGTTACCGTGGTAACTCTATTAATCCTCACCAGGCCCAGGCCTATAAGGTTTATTTTCTTGTTCACAGTGTTCCACCTTTATGCATGGACAGTGCTTAAGATACACATCTTATTCTCAGATGGTCATTAAGCAACTTTGACAACTAATATGTGGTTCAAAAATCACATGGACACTTTTCAGCAAACACAGTATTGGCTGGGTTTAGCCACAAGGCCTTTTTTCTGTCAAGAAGTGCTCAAAAGATTTAAGAGGTATTAGGCAGAATGAGATTGGGTGAATAAAATACTACCCCTGCCATAGAGGTTTCATAATAACTGGAACTGACCAAATGGATCTGCAGTAAGATTTAAAATGTGTGGTAGCTGTGGCCCACCTGCTACATTTTCACTCCAAGCTGTTAGCAGACTATTTAAAGAGCTTCAGGAAAGTGTCCTAGAAAGGGTATTTGCACATTCCAATCCCTAAGCCCCAACATTAGCTTAACTCCTCAGTCCTTCTAGTAAGGCTTTACAGGCACTGAGAAAGAGCTGTTTGCGGGGAGACAGATAAGAAACCTGACAGCACTGATGTCACAAAGAAATAAGACAGCACGAATGGACTCAAGGTGAGTCTGACAGACCAACAATGAGTATGGGTACCACAGACTGACCGATATATCAGCTGGCCGATAATACTGTCTATAATGATAACCTGTCATATGTTATACTTTACTTAATTCAATGAAACCAGACTGACTATGCTCGCTTTTTAGTGAAACAGGCGATTGTTTAGTGTTCTTTAAATACTCACGACATCCACAACTTGCACAAAAAGGCAATGATCAAAAATCATTGCATTAATTAAAATGAACATGAATTTAATTAAATGAAACGAATTAAAATACATTTTTTTAAAACAATTTTTTTAATCAGCCGAGCACTAATTGGTGCCAGTATGATGCTATGCCTCTCCTAATATTATAATATGCATAACATGCAACAAATAGTTAAAGAAAAGAAACAATAACGTATAGGTCGCTCCCTTATCTGTAAACAAAAGAAAAACAATGCGCTTCTGGAGAGAAATCTCATGGAATGACTTGTGTGTGGGGGTGTGCATGTGCCTTATCATAGTTGCCAGGGCCAAAGACATGGCAGTCCACCAGCTCTGGAAGCGTGACGAGAGGTGAGGACATCACAGAGCTGTCCATAGCCCCATCTGCTGCTTGCGCGCGCTCTCTCTCTCTCTCTCTCTCTCTCTGCCAAGTCTATAAAACCTGTTGATGGACTAGCTGGGCTTTTTTTGTTTTCTTTTTACATACGCCAGGGTACAGCTGGGTACTCACAGAAACTTTGTCATGATATGCATCATGATACAAGCATCACGATATGATACAATGATGTGACCAATCACATATACAACAAATATTTTTGTCAACGTTTACCGTATAACTTGCTTAAAAATGAAAACAATCTCATCATTTTGTTTTAAAACAACAACCAAAATAACATTGCAAGAGCTTCGAAGGAATATATTAAAAGGCGTGGTCCACTCTGAGGTGCTTGTCAGAGTTCAGAAAGGCAAAGAGAGTTAACTTTCTTCATTTATAAATGCAAAGGCTGCAGCACTAGTAGTGGTCAGTAAGTGGGCACATATGCTTGTATATGAGAGTTTGTGGCTGTAAAATTAACACTGAACAAATTCACACACACATCCCAGTAAATTAATCTTCTTAGCATCCACTTAGCTACAACACAAAGCAGTGCTACAAACACAATCAAAATGCTAACACCCAAGTGATGATCACCGCTAAAAACAACTCCAAAACACAAACTAAACTAAGACAGTGAAAATGAAACTAACTCATGTACGCAAATAACAAGGAGCAGACACGCCTTTACAGCAGTTATAAAGGATATTCACATTATTCACATACAACAGCTAACAAATAATGAAAACTTCATTAGTTCATTCATAAATACTGATCCAGGCACCACTGTATTGATATGCGAATCGATAGGTTATCTATGATGTACTGTCCTATTGATTTCCTAGATCAAAGCAAGCTTAAGGCCTGCCACCTCCCCAAACCCAGCGCACCATGACAGGAAGTCTGCCATCTGTATTGCCAAGCTAACTGAAGCCAACTGAAGCTCCAGTCCCCACTGAGCCAGCAGATCCACCCATAGCTGTACTTTCCTACCCCTCTTGCCCAACCCGTTGGCCAAACACAACAAACCAGACCTTTCTGTCACTCAAAAATGACAGAACATTCAACACGTAGAGGGAAGTTAGTATTCAAGTGCAAAAACAAAACCAGTTTGGTTCGTCTCAGTTTAACTTCTGTAATCTCAACCTGCTACATGACATTCCTCAGCATGATGCGTTTGATTTAGCTTGAGAGCACTTGTATCAATCATGTCTGGAAGTGTTTAGCATGACAGCATGTAGTCTCAATAGCACCTCTTAGTCTATTTAGCAGCGCACTTTTGCTTCAACCTTCCATTACAATGGTTTCTGAAGCTGCTGTAAACAGTAGGGTGATTTGGGATAATACAGTATTATTTTACAAGCAAATATTCTTACACTGGATGTTCCTCAGCTATACAGGCCTTACAATCAGTTGATCAGAGCCAGATGATTGAAGAAACATTTCACCGGCCAATTTAAATAACAAAATTTGCTATTCAAATACAGAAAAGTGCCACTTCAGCCCATAAAGACAACACAATGCAATGCCAGGTAACACTGAGGTCAATACTGTTCAGATGCATTTTATGCTTCCCCTTACAGTGCTGACTATAAACAATATCTGCATCTAGAACTGAGACCCAAATCATTGACCAATGATGTGCTACCTAATGCTATGAGAAAACAACGTGACTCACATTTTATGAAAGGATTTTATTAAGGACCCTATAAGAACCGGAGATGAAGGAGACTGTATATGGCCAAAAGACTGTCAGCACACATCAAATCATTTCCAAAGACAGCAAATGACAGGAAATATGAGAGCTGCCAATCATAGCATCTGTCGCTTGACATTTTATCTAACAATCTCTCATGAGCTAGAACATAAAATTGCTAGTGGGTAACTGTCACATTACTTCCAATAAAAATGCATAGTCTCTAAAACATCAGGAATGATTAACTAAATTAACACATTTTAAAGGAGCTCTCTACCATGAAACTGCAAAAATAAACATAAAGCAATGAAATCATTAAGAATTATGAATAACAAACGCACCAAGCCAAGTGACCCATTAATGTTTCTAAAGGAATGTCACTAAATATGCTAGCTAATAGTGTTAGCATTTTGAAAAGTATTGGGTGAAAAGACTGTTAGCCATGTTAGCACTTTTGAGATAGAGATGAAGGAGACTGTATACGGTCAAATGGCTGTTAGCAGTGTTAGTATTTCTGAGACAGAGATGAAGGAGACTGTATACGGTCAAATGGCTGTTAGCAGCGTTAGTATTTCTGAGACAGAGATGAAGGAGACTGTATACGGTCAAATGGCTGTTAGCAGTGTTAGTATTTCTGAGACAGAGATGAAGGAGACTGTATACGGTCAAATGGCTGTTAGCAGCGTTAGTATTTCTGAGACAGAGATGAAGGAGACTGTATACGGTCAAATGGCTGTTAGCAGTGTTAGTATTTCTGAGACAGAGATGAAGGAGACTGTATACGGTCAAATGGCTGTTAGCAGTGTTAGTATTTCTGAGACAGAGATGAAGGAGACTATACGGTCAAATGGCTGTTAGCAGTGCTAGTATTTCTGAGACAGAGATGAAGGAGACTGTATATGGTCAAATGGCTGTTAGCAGCGCTAGTATTTTTGAGACAGAGATGAAGGAGACTGTATACGGTCAAATGGCTGTTAGCAGTGTTAGTATTTCTGAGACAGAGATGAAGGAGACTATACGGTCAAATGGCTGTTAGCAGCGTTAGTATTTCTGAGACAGAGATGAAGGAGACTGTATACGGTCAAATGGCTGTTAGCAGCATTAGTATTTCTGAGACAGAGATGAAGGAGACTGTATACGGTCAAATGGCTGTTAGCAGCGTTAGTATTTTTGAGACAGAGATGAAGGAGACTGTATACGGTCAAATGGCTGTTAGCAGCGCTAGTATTTTTGAGACAGAGATGAAGGAGACTGTATACGGTCAAATGGCTGTTAGCAGCATTAGTATTTCTGAGACAGAGATGAAGGAGACTGTATACGGTCAAATGGCTGTTAGCAGCGTTAGTATTTCTGAGACAGAGATGAAGGAGACTGTATACGGTCAAATGGCTGTTAGCAGCGCTAGTATTTTTGAGACAGAGATGAAGGAGACTGTATACGGTCAAATGGCTGTCAGCAGTGTTAGTATATTTGAGACAGAGATGAAGGAGACTGTATACGGTCAAATGGCTGTTAGCAGCGTTAGTATTTTTGAGACAGAGATGAAGGAGACTGTATACGGTCAAATGGCTGTTAGCAGCGCTAGTATTTTTGAGACAGAGATGAAGGAGACTGTATACGGTCAAATGGCTGTCAGCAGTGTTAGTATATTTGAGACAGAGATGAAGGAGACTGTATACGGTCAAATGGCTGTTAGCAGTGTTAGTATATTTGAGACAGAGATGAAGGAGACTGTATACGGTCAAATGGCTGTTAGCAGCATTAGTATTTTTGAGACAGAGATGGAGACTGTGTACACTCAAAAGACAATTAGCCATTTTAGCACTAGGGGTCTTTTTTCTCCTAATCTTTAACCTAAGTGTAATGACTTTTGTCCACTTCTAAAATGGCTTTCTAAATTTAAGATTGTGTCACTGTGACCCAGTCAGTGGGAAAAATAATACTAACTAGTCCCTCCCCTGTTCCCCACCACCCTCACCTATTGTCAAGTGAAATGCTCAGCTAGCTTTAACCCTCCCTTATACTGTGTTCCACTCAGAAATATGCCATAGTACAGAAGGAAGATGCATTGTGATTTACATTGCATTTACGAGCTTGGACTCAGACACATGACCCTAGAGGACACTTGCATTTCAGGCACCAGCTTATACAATTCATTCTGTTCATCCTATTGAAGCAGCCAACAGATGCTTCCAGAGGGCTAGGCATCTGTGTCGGTGCTGCCTAGTTTCAGGCACATGCAAATTGAGCAAGTGCAAACAAAGGGAAATAATGGCGCTCCATGAAAGGTAATGGTCCAGTGAGTGGTTTGTATATGTTTGTGTACATTGCAGTGCCTCTGAAAGGGGACAAGTACAAACTTTTCTGCAGTCTGCTAACCAGAGTTAGCTTAGGCATTAGACTCATCTTCTCTAACTGCAGACTCAAACTTGGCACGGGCAGAAAAAGTGAGCCCTGTTTATAAATAAAAACAATGATTAATATTCCATATCAGGATTCCAGTCTTAATCAGTTAATCACAAAAGGCTGCAACCAATTAATTTAATAATATTCCCTCTATCAAAATCCAATACTCAGTATTATGGACAGCATTATTAAGCAAGTAAGAGTTTTATTGAATCTTGGCAATTGAGCATTCTATGAGCACATTGACCTGATAAATAAAATTAAAAATTCACACAGTCAGTGGAATTACTTGTTATTCACACAGAGTTTGCTGTGGAGTGCCTTTCACAATGACTAAAACAGTGCCAACAAACACCTACAAACTTGGATATCTGTTTTTTATGAGGAGCCAGTAGCCCCATTCACGTTGGCTCACTGTACTGTGTGGGGACCACGAAGAGGCAATAAACTGCAGCATCTTTCAAAACTTAAAGTTGCACTATTTCCAAAAACATCTAGACACCCCTTCTATTTAGCGAATTCAGCAACTTAAAAGGCCTGAAATCACACAAAGATTAGCAGAGGTAGTGCTGGATGGTGCAGAAAATATTTTCTATCACAATATTTTTAAAATACATGTTAGTATCACAGCATCAGACAATACTTAAGCAATCTCTATAAACTATATCTGATGAATAAACTTAATGAACTAATGTTTCCTGAGCACTTCTGCTAAATTAATTTAGTAAAAACTTGAATTTTTTTTTCTTCGATTGGTCTGTTTATTTCCATATCCTGCGATCGACTGGCTTCCTGTCCAGGGTGCTTTTTGCCTACCACTCAATGACCGCTGGGACTTCAGGGGCTTCAGCACCCCTACGACCCAGAAGGATAAGCGGCTTAGATAAGGTTTGTGTGTTTCTGTCCTTTTTATTCTCTCAAAATAAAACCAAAGGGAACTTTACACAAATTTGTAAATATAAACCAGACAAAGTACAAAGGAAATGTACTATTTATATGTATTTTGTTCTTTCAAAACAATCTCAAGCACCCAGTTAAACAACACAGTCGTATGCAACAGTTTGGGTGCCCCTGCTCAAATTACTCTTGGCTTATTTTCGAAGTGAAAATAAGTTAACATATTATCTACAGAGATCACAATGCAGAGCTACTGTCTATTTGCTGAAATTACCATATTGGGAAAAAATACAACATACAAATGTGCCCTGTGTAAAAATCATGGCAATCATGAACATAATGCTCCTTATTTATCAATCACTAAAATAATTCACATGAAAATTCACATGGAAACTGCCACAATACCTAGGAATGAGACTAATGTCTCACAGAAGCCTCTGAGTCAGGCTGAGAGAAACAGGGAGTCTCGAAGGGAGGAGTACAGGACCTACAGTCGCAGCAGATCAGAGAAGCACTTCACAATGATCATGATGTGCCCCAAAAAATGCATGAGAGGGGGGGAAAAGAAAGAAATAAAAAAAAAAGAGTAGATATTTCCAAGAGCCTCCGCTGAGAAGATAAAATAACCATATTTTTGGAGCTGAAGTTCTGAAAGGCCTACTTCAGGAACTCTTTATCAGCGAACATAATCAAGAGAGTAAGCGGGATTTTGATGAGTAGACTCATCTACATTTCCATGGATGTCTGAGGAGTAGACTCTTCGAGTAGACAATTCAGCACAAATCTGTACGGAAATTTTAGGCCCCCAGGGAAAACACCCTCACTGCATTACCCAAAACTCGTTATAAGAATTCTTCAGAAGTATAACTTCAGCTAATCACCCTAACCATCTGCGGAAGTGTAGCTGAACGGTGTTCATAACATTAAGACATGAAACTATTGGGGGGGGGGGGGGGGGGGGGTTCTAAAAATGGGTTGCGCTGCTATAGTTCCCAAGTCTCAGGCTTTCCACCCACTGGGAACAAATCCGATCTCCAACAAATATGCCCCTTTGAGACATTTCATTTTCAAACATGGATTTTGCAACGTCCTCTCCAAATAAGGTCAGAGCACTTGAGCGCATTTCTGATGGACCAAATGGCTGTACATAGCGCAGCTTTGGTGAACAGTGAGCATACCTACAGAACTCTGGCTGCCACTCTGGCTTTTCTGAAAAAGGCAGTGGAAAAACGTCTGTGGCACTAAAATCTAAGCTATACAATGCTCACTGCAGAGCTTAACAGTTTGACTCAGAGAGGGTAACACTGTGAGCACGGTCTAAAAACTCAGATGCCTTCAACAGATCATTTAATATATATCTGGCCAGAAAGGATAGACTATGCTTCTCTGTTGTGGTAGGCCTCACGCTTTCACAGCCAAACATTTCAGTTGCTGGTTTAGATAAGCACCTCTGAAAAAGTCGACTGAGGACACGGCTAATTTGAAAGCTCGTTAAATGTTCTCTGGCGCCTTTTTCCTCTAGCCAGCGTTGCTTTCTGTGTGCTATTTTCAAGAGGTAACTCTAAATTACTAACCAAATGACATCAATCGTGTGATGTCCAAGTCATTTACAGCAGCCGACATTACCATCAAGTCAACCTACTAAAACTCCACCAATTTTTCTGAATGTGTACATTCAGGGGTGAAGACGCAAACAAAGTCATTCAATGTGGTTTGGTATTAAGTGCTCTGTAGTAGAGAAATTTACATCAGAGGGATATATGCAGGGAATTGTATGGCAAACAGCCCCCAAAACCTTCTGTTTTCAGATTTTCACTATTTTTCCATGGTTAACATTAATATAAAAGGTTCACTGGTGGTTATGGATAGTAAATAAAACGGTTATATTTGTGTTGTAAACGTTACAACTCCTGGTTTCTATCACCACCACCGTAAAGAAAGCTCAGTCTATACAACGAGCCAGTTTACATCAAACCACTCTCGATGACTCTTTCAAATGATGGAATTATGCTAAATCGGTGGGATTCCCCTTTAAGGATGCGTGGCGGTAGTGGAAGCATATCGGCATCAGTCAGATGTTTAGATTCGCCTGGCGTTTCAATTCAATAATGACGTAATTACTGTACAGAACATTCAGGTGACGTTGGCCGCTAAAATGTCAGCATTTTGTTCATTTTACAACAGTTGTGAGGCTATAGGAATAAATGTTATATGCCTCTACAATGCTAATAAATGTCAATTGAGTCGCAGTTTCTACACTGTATGCATGTTTGAATCGCTATCGGCAGATACGCACATCAAAAATATCGGATTTCGGCCCAATCCCAGATCACTGCATCCTTACGAACTACTGCAGACACGGGCACGGCAGGTAGCACAGCCTTTAGCTGTGAACCGACCTGCCTAAGCCCAGTAACGCCAGTCCCGATCAAGTTCCTTCAAAAACAGCTTCACACGTGGAACTATACGTCCCAAAGCTGCAGGGCCTTCAACCAGGCTCTTAGAGAAATGAAAAGTAGAGGAGGGACAGACATGCGTCCTTCACTCACCAGGTAGGCTCCAACGGTGCCCTGCGCCAGCATCAGGGCACACTCGGCCACCAGGAAGATTTTGATGTTGGAGAAGCACGAAGTCTTTTTCTTTATGCAGTCTGGCGGCGCGTCTTCAGAGCTGCTCCTCTGCGTTTTCACCTGCATCCCGGCGGCGGCTTAGGAACGAAAAGCAGAGAAAAAAGCTGCCCGGGGCTAAACATAAGCAACGCCACAGCCGCGTTCCCTCCCCACACACGCACCTCACACGCACACACAAACACGCGGAGGAGAACCTGCTGCTCCCAGCCGCAGTCGCAGTCGCAGCCCGTCCTCCCACCCTCAGTGAGCTCAGCGAGCAGCCGCGTCGTTTCCTCTCGTTCTGCGGAGCGGCAGTTCAGCTCGACGCGGCGCGACGTTCATTGCAGCTCCGGCGCTGAATGGAGGCGCGACAGGACGGTGAAGTGACGGAGGGGACTGAACGCGAATCGATTTTGCGTTCACGCGGCATTTTTCATCTTCCTTTCCTTCTTCTGTTCTGTCCTGCCCCCTCTTGAGATGGTGCTCGCCAGCAGCTCGAAGCTGCGGAGAGTCTCGCGGTGATTCTCGTTATGTGTGGGGCTCCGCGTGCGGTCCGGCAGCCTGAGAGAAACGGGCACTGCGCTGCAGAGCCGTCCGTCTGCTGCCTTCCCTCCAAACACATACACACAGCCAAAACACAGACAGCCTGCTGGCCTGTAGGGGCGCTGTGTAGCACGAGGGTCAGTTCTCTCTCTCTCTCTCTCTCTCTCTCTCTCTCTCTCTCTCTCTCACGTTTGTGTCACGGTCATACTTCAACCGCAGCGTCTGAAAGGAACTATTTTGCTTTTCCTTTTTAAATAATATGAGTTTTTCCCTTGTGGGGCAGCCAAATGTCCCCACAAATGTTCTATGGTCGTCTCCCTGTCGACCTGGGGACGTTTTGTCCCCACATAGATATGAATACATGGCCACACACACACACACACACACACACACACACACACACACACACACACACACACACACACACACACACACACACACACAGGGCCTACCTGATTCAATGTTAGCCTACGCAGTCCGACTTGGAATTAACGCTTAAGATGAAAATAAAACTGTAAATATGATTTTTTTGATGTACAGACATTCTGGGGTATAGGGGGTTTCCAAACCTTTTGACTTGGGCGGCCAAAGTGTTTGCGGTTGGCCGAGGGCCAAAAAGTCAAAACAAGTAGCTAGGTTTCAGAACATAAACGTCACCTCATATTAGACATATTATATTAAAATATTTAAAAATACAGATTTTATTGAGATAATAAATAGCTTAAATTAAAACTATGTTCCCTCAGTGAATGAAGGGGTGGGGTTACAGCAACTTTCTGATGAACCTGATCAAACGTTCATATGGCCAGTTTTGGCCTGGGGACAAATTTTGTTGGGCAGCCCTGCTTTACAAGATTTCAAGGTGAGGAGAAAATGATTAAGCCTACTTAAGTGTTTTGTGAGTGATTTTGTTGAAAAGCTGTTCCCAAAGAAAAGTATATGGACATGGGGTATTTAGATTACAAAGCTGCATCTAGAATCACTCAATATGGCTTTGCATAAAGAGTACAGTAAGTAGCGCCAGAGGTATAAAAACTCAAATCCTAGCAGGCAAAGCATTGCTTTACCACACTTTATCTGAACGGATGGATGAATTTTCAAATTCATTTCAAATGAACAAAATCCATCAAATAATGGCCAACATATCTCTAAACATGTAGAAATCACTTCAAGTTAAACTTGAATAAATGAGTGGAGAAACATAAAAATGGCAGGTGCTTCCGGACATGCTACCATGCCCTGTGGCCCTTGTATAAAAATGCTGAAAAGGCCTAGATGACCTCTATTTTGGATCAAGATAGTAAGTGGAAATTATACAAGTGACTTTAAAGGAAGTGTCATTACTGGGACATAGATCTACGATAGATCTCTAGGAAAGACCTCGGTAAGTAGGTTTGGAAATTATGGTAAATAGGAAATATTCAATGAGTATGATGCTCATTAGAGCAACGTAGAGCAGATGTTCCTTATGCCTGAAACTGCCAGTACAGGACATGATCAGACTGTGTCAGCAATAACAGTCCATCAACAACTACAGATGTTAAATGTGTTAGACTCTCCACCACCATCAAAAACACGTGGAAGAACAGCGTTCCATCCTTCCAGCACAGATCCAGAGGCTTGTAGAATCTATGCCAAAGTGCACTGAAGCTGGTCTGGCAGCTTGCAGTGGCCCAAAACCTTACTAAGACATTTTATGTTGTTTTTGTCCTTTAATTTGTCTGTATTTCCCTCAAATAGCTACCAAAGTGTAAGCACTAGTTACCAATGGTGGCACATTTTATCACTTGTTTATGCTGCCTAGCTAGAATTCTAGTTTTCCCTACAATCCATAGCATATTTAAGAATGGCAGTCAGCGATAAATCTCCATCCTTTGTTTGGGCAATTATTTTTGAAGCCTTTAACTGTCAAACTGACAAACGAGCCACAAAGAACTAAACAAGCCAATACATCTTTTCTTGTACCAAAGAAAGCTATTTTAATGCTTAATGGGCTATGCAGTAAATACCTGCCCTCACATTCTTCTTGCAGGCTCCTGTTTCCAACTTGTGATAACAAGTTCAGAGCGTTTATTTGCTTTTGAAATTGGGATTATTTTAGAAAGATATTCTTTGACTCTCTGCAGTCATGTTTTGGAACTGCGTGGCTCTGTAACCAGCTTTCCTGACATGGTAATTAAATAAAAATGATGTAATGTCATTAGATTGAACACCATGCTTGAAATGTTGGGAGAGGGCAGGTGAGTAAAATACCTCACAACTAGAAAACTTGGGTGAGAAACTTAGCCTTTAAGAAATTCGTATAAATCTGATGATGTCAGCGTGAAAAAAAAAGCTTATTATAATGTCTCGCATTCAGTTTGTTGTGATTATTTACAATCATGTCACCTTTAGAAGTACAAGACATCATAGCCAAAGAGCTGCTCCTGAAGGAGTATCTGTGTGCTTCCCATGGCTGGCAGTAATACTAGTGTGGAACCCATCCAGTAGGCAGCAGTGCTGGCTGTACTCACCACAGAGGCCAGTCAAAAGGGCAGCTTCGTTGTGCCGGCCTGTGAAAGCGGTGCCTGCTGGGGGCCGGAGGGATGGCTCTCATGATCTGGCTGCGTATCCACAGACCCATCTGTGCAGGCATTTTCTTGTGTCTACATTTTCATGGATGCTCGCGTTGATATGCACACACACATGCCTGCACACACTGATAGACGTATACACTCACATAGACCAAAACTCACATAGATGTACACACTCACATAGTCCACTTTGTCCTTTATTGTCACCCTGTGAGCACAGATCTATCTGTGCGTTATTGTCTTGCCACAATTGTTCTTGTTATTGACGCGTTGCTGTTATTGCTGTACTTAAAGGGACACTCCGCCCAGATTAAATATTTAACAATGTTGACATGTGTTGTAAACGTGTTTGCTCACATCCTAGAGCAGTGCTACAGTTTGAAGACTAGAAAAATCCTGTTCTGATGATGTATCTTGAAGCTGGAAGGCAATTTCAACCACTTAATGACACTTTCACTATGCACTTTAGACTGTAAACGCAGCTGATATTCATAGTTCTGCTTATATTTATTGTGTTGTAACAACCTCATACCACTTACTGCAATACTATCTATCTATCTATCTATCTATCTATCTATCTATCTATCTATCTATCTATCTATCTATCTATCTATCTACTTTGGGGATGATTTTTGGATGGATTTCTTTATTAGCTGGTGAATGCAAAGGAAGGCAAATAGCTAATGTTACTGCTAGAAGCCAAAAGTCATAGTATGGTATCACTTGTTACTGTGGTAACTGTCTTCAAATCATTATTCTAATGGAGCAGATGGGAGCTAAAATCGATCTGCCTATACTTTGGCTCAGTTTGGCTTCTTACCTCTAGATAAAATGGGTTAAAAATGTGTCTCTGGGCATCCAGTATGTGCTGAATAAAGATAAATTTATTTTTTTCTTTATGATTTTGTTTGATAATCAAGTGAAGAATTACACCAATGCTGTTAGGGGCAGTCGTGGGCTGGAGGTTAGGGAACTGGCCCTGTGACCAGAAGGTTGCTGGTTCAATCCCCAGCACCAGCAGTCCGTGACTGAGAGTCCTTGAGCAAGACACCTAACCCCTAATTTCTCCCCGGGTGCTGTGGATAGGGCTGCCCACCACTCTGGGCAAGTGTGCTCACTGTTCACTAGTGTGTATGTGGTGTTTCACTTCACAGATGGGTTAAATGTGGAGGTGGAATTTCCCTGGTTGTGGGATTAAAAAAGTATCACCTACTTAGTTAGCCTATTGCTTAGTGAATAAGCAGGCAGTCAGGATTGGTTGACATCACAGGGATTTCCTATGGTGTAATTCATGCTGGGGAATATGAAAATTCTATATATAATTGTATATATAAAATAGTGAATTCCGATGAGGCTGAGCTGCCTGTACTGCATTACATAACACGACAAGTAACACGTTAAACTCCTATTAAATAAAATAATGTAAAAACACAAATACAATGTATCTGTTGCAAGCCATGCATCTCAATAATGTCTAGATTTCAAACTTATAATTAAGATGTATGTTTGTCCAGAAATAGAGATATTTCTGACAGAAAGCAGAAACATTTATTTCCAACTTTCCAACTTGTAACTCTTCTAATGCAATTTACATAGTCGTTCTGAACAGTTTAGTTCAAAGGATATTTTTAAGGCCATATTGAGGGTCCTATTTATTGTCCTGGAGTTAGATTTTTTGGTTTTTAAAACCAGAATGTACAACCCCAATTCCAATGAAGTTGGGACGTTGTGAAAAACATAAATAAAAACAGAATACGATGATTTGCAAATCCTTTTCAACCTATATTCAGTTGAACACACTACAAAGACAAGATATTTAATGTTCAAACGGATAAACTTTATTGTTTTTTGCAAATATTCACTCATTTTGAATTTGATGCCTGCAAGACGTTCCAAAGAAGTTGGGACAGGGGCGTGTTTACCACTGTGTTACATCACCTTACCTTTTAACAACACTCAATAAGCGTTCGGGAACTGAGGACACTAATTGTTGAAGCTCTGTAGGAGGAATTCTTTCCCACTCTTGCTTGATGACCATCAATGATGATGATAATCCATAAATTCTTTGCAATTGCACGTTGAGAAACATTGTTCTCAACAATGTTGTTCACAAAGTGGTGAACCTCGCCCCATCCTTGCTTGTGAACGACTGAGCCTTTCAGTGATGCTCCCTTTATACCCAATCATGACACTCACCTGTTTCCAATTAACCTGTTCACCTGTGGAATGTTCCAAACGGGTGTTTTTTGAGCATTCCTCAACTTTCCCTGTCTTTTGTTGCCCCTGTCCCAACTTCTTTGGAACGTGTTGCAGGCATCAAATTCAAAATGAGTGAATATTTGCAAAAAACAGTAAAGTTTATCCATTTGAACATTAAATATTGTGTCTTTGTAGTGCATTCAATTGAATATAGGTTGAAAAGGATTTGCAAATTATTGCATTTTTATTTATGTTTTACACAATGTCCCAACTTCATTGGAATTGGGGTTGTACTATATTATTGTGAAGTGTTTGAACTGTAAAACATAAAACAAAAATAGTGCTCTCTGTAAGTAGCCACACAGTAGCAAAACTCTATTATTTTGGTTTTGCAGTAAAGCACATTAAATTTGAATGAAACAAAGACAATAAAGTTATGTTGTTGAATATTTTACAGCTTTATTTTTGAGAGTACTGATGCATATACTGGGTAAATACCAGAATTATTTCCTTTTTTATTCTCAATCCCAGAATGAGAGGACTACATCTAGGAAGGGTTGTGATTCCTGTATGGTTCAACAAATATAGATGTTAATACTTTAACCTTATAGTCATTGCTTAATGGAGCAAATGTACTGAGGTACAGAAAAATGTATGTCACTGTTCAATATGTGCAATCACATGCTTAGTAGCTGTCACACATGATTAGCAATATTTTTTTTAATGATAAACAAAACCTTAAACTTTAGTGCAGTGCATTTCATTCTCATGTTCTTCACACAAATTATACACAGTATCATGAACACCATTCAACATATGAAAGCATAGAGTAGTGAGCCCTTTCTGCCACACTGAAGACAGAGAGAGACCACAGAGAGAGCTGTGGCCACCTCAACACAGCCACACAAATAATAGCATTTAGAGAGAATATTAATAGTACAGATGGAGCTCTGGCAGCAGGCAGTGTCTGAGGCCAGCGGCATTAGCTGCATAATGCCAAACATGACAGTCATTCCACAGACATTAGGTTATCGTGCCACTATCACACTAGAGAACACATGAAGCAAACAGCCTTCAAACAGCCAATCATCTCCTCTGTTCCAGTTACCAGGATTACAGTGGTAATCTACAGACTTACTTGTATTGTCTCATACTGACATATCATATAACTCACCCAAAAAGATGAATTACTACAGAAAATGCTTTCTAATGCTAAAGAAAAAGAAAATGCTAGAGAATCTCCTTGTCCTGTGTTAGTTCACCTGGGCTGAATATTTCACAGCTTACTCACTTTATAGAACCCTAAACAGAGCATAAAGTTATATGTCTACATGCCCCTATGCGGATATGGACTATTAGAAAACCATCAAGTTTATTAATATGGAGTTGGTCCCCGTCTTGCTGCATTTACAGCTTTTACTCTTCTGGGGAGGCTTTTAGACCAGATGTTGGAACATTGCTGTGAGATTTTGTTGCATTCAGCCATAAGAGCATCTGTGAGGTCAGGTACTGATTAGTTGATTAGTTCTGGATTGCACCAAGTCATTTAAAAAGCATTAGATGGAGCTCCATCACTCTAGAGAATACTCCAGAGCCCAATGCTGGGGGGTTTAATACCCCTCTAGCTGATGCATGGCATTTGGCAAGATGATCTTGTGTAGCTGCTCCACAACGTCTTATTATATTGGCAGTGCTTTTCACAGGAGAACATATAAGCTGGGTGCACAACTGAAGAACGGGCTTCTTTCATAGACACACAGTTGTAAGAGATACATCTGCTTTTTGGTAAAGCAGGCTGGGGGCAAGGGCACGCTTGCATTTTAAATGCACCAGTCTGCCCTCAGTTTGGTGACAGAGATGAGGAAAATGTGAAACACTAGGCCAGCTCATGCTGGGTGAAGTAATAAGCCTTCTCCTTGCCAGACTGATGCCGCCTGATGTTAGCCTCACTCCTACTGTGAAGTGCTGTGCACAGAGCTGATGACACACTGCTGCATTCAGTCCCCATGGCAAATAATGAAGTAACAAAACCATTAATTCATAGAAAGTCTACTATTTCCTCATTTCTCTCATTTTATTTTTGGTGATATAATTGACAAATCAGGACAGGCTAATATTGATATCTGCTGTTGCTTATGGCCCTAGAGCTATTAAAGGTCCTGTGAACATTTATTTATTTTATTTTATTAATAATTTATTCGATATATTAAATTTGTATACAATAGTCCACATTACCACTACTGCTACTGCTACTACTCCTACTACTAATAGTAATAATAATAATAATAATAATTTTATTTCTTCACATGGGTAAAACGATTATTTAAAAATATATAACATATCAAATAAATCATAAAAACATGATTCAGTGTTATAACTTAAAACTGCACTATGTAAATTTTTTTTGTTAAATTTGAAAGAAGCAACAATACTGAGTCAAGAGACAAAAAAAGCTAAAATATAGTATGCATGCACTGGTGAGAGTCACCCTGTCAGGCCTGAAATAATAATTATTCAAAATTCAGAGGCATTGGGTCAAATTTTGCATGAGATTTTCATACCACATCATACACCCTTTCATATAAACATCACATGAACAGGCTGAAAAAGTAAGTCCTGCTTGATGTTTAGATCTCTAATGCAAAATCAACATTATACTAATGAAGAAAACTCACTCACATCCCCAGAAGGCACATCCCTCACCAAGTTTTGACTGAGTTCTCTTTGAATACTCTTTCAACAAACTCACAACCATCAGATTCATTCTCTCAGGGAAGGTGTTCAAAGCACCACAAACATTCAACAAAATGTTCTTCCACACATTGCATGCAATTACACATTTCCACCAGAGGCATCTCCAGATCTTACATAGTGTAGCTTTAAGATAGTAAGATAGTAAGTAACCTGGTTGCCTTAAAAAGTTAATTGATATTCTAATTAACAGGACACTTAATTGTTTTACATTCGGTTAGCTTATTATTTGAAGTTTAATATACAATTTTAAGGCAACCAGGTTACTTTTCTAAAATAAAATATGGAATCATTTTTACAGTAGTGAAATAGTGTACATATAAAAAACATAAAATAAATCAACAATGACTAAAACATTCATAGAAATAATAGCAATCAAAGAAAAATTGGTAAAATGTTAAAAACATTTAAAATAAAATAAAAATATGTATTTTGTTGTTCCTTAAAATGATGTATTCTGGCATTAACCTCAATTGGTAGCTCAGGTTGTGGTACATAACCACAAAAAGCTGCTTCTTTGCATCTTTTCTTGTTGACGTTTGCAACATTAAGCAAGCCTGCAGCACAAGATCTTTAAAGAGCCCATATTGAATATTTTTCCTCAATTTACTCTTTTTTGCCTTGAGATCCACTTATAACATTTGTGTGCTTTTATGTGATAAAAATGGTCATAGTTCATTTTTACATGACCATTTCCCAAACTCTCTTTTTCCCAGGCTGTTTTTAAGACTTGACATAAGATAAACTGTTTCTGTCCTGATTGGCTGTCTTATATTGTACCTTATTGAAAAAGCACTGAAAGCTGCAACACTCCTTATGACTTCATTGTGAGTGGGTGGAGCTAACCTGCTGTAGGCTGAGTAGGTGTATAGGTGTATATGAGTTGATTCTCATGATCACATAAACACTGACTTAGGAACGGGCAGTTTTTGCGTGATATGCAGTTTTTCATGGTATGGGTCCATTAAAGAATAACTCTGACCATACAGAGACAGAGACAATCCATTTTGTATGTTGGTTATTTGAAATATGACTTTTTCCCCCTGAATTAAATGAATGAAGTATTCCTTTTCATTCTAGCACTGACATAACATAACAAAACTGGGGTGGGGGTGTCCCTCAGGAGCGTTCCAAGTTCAGAATCAGCTCTGCTGACAAGCATTGCAAGTAAAGAATTAAAAATGCTGTGTTCAAAAATGTCTAATACGGCATTTTGCTAATAATTCATGAGCAGATTTCACACATCGTTTTTTTTTAGCTATATGGACTACGGTACAGTGTGTAATGCTTTAGTAAGAGATGAGTCACAGTCCGATATTTGTGTAAGAATGCTTGTGTATATGTGTATGTGTGTATTTTGCTGTTGCATCCTATCACACTTGCTTCCTTAGTTTGCATGAGTCAGGACTAAAGCTTCAGCATTGTGTGGGTGGACCAGCCAGCGTGGTGCCATATCCGTATGAATGGAAAATGCATGTCAGGATCAGCGTGGCTCTCAGGAATGGGCTTTTATTTATAGGACTTGGAAAAGGGCCCATTGCCAATGAGCTCCCAAACCGCTTTAATGGGAGAGTGCAGAGAAAAGGGTGGTACCACAGGAAAACAAATCTATAAGTAATGTATACAGCACTGTACACTCTTGATGGATATAGAACCTTTACATTAGATGTGACAGTTCATTTAACACTGAAAAAGTTCTTCACACTCACATATTTAATTTACAAAAATGGTTCTTGAATTATTGTTTAAGCTTTGGCCTTATAACCAGGAGGTCACAAGTTTGCTCCCCGGTGATGCCACAGCCATCCGTAATCAGGAATCAAAAACAGCATAATTTGTTCTCTCTGGATAAATAGGATTACACTCTCTCTTCCCCAACACTTAGCCAAGTGCTAGCCAACATGGGTGTCTGTTAACTGATGTACCAGAATTTAGGCCTTGATACTGATGACATGAGAAATTTGACGCATCATAATTCTGAAATACCATCATCATTTATAATACTGGCTTCATTTTTATTACCATGATATACCTTATTACTATTATACCACAATGAACACCATGTTTTAGCTACTACTTTCAATTGTAACAAAAATCGTACATAGAGCAGCTTTAAAGGATCATCCATTGAGAAGTTCTTCAGGGAACCAAAAGTGGTTCTTCTATGGGATGGCTCTAATTAACCCTTAGTTTTTAAGAGCATACATTTGTATTATTTCAAGCATGATCTTAAATCCCAGCTTAGAGGCTGAAAGAGATGTAATTGTGAAAACATGTTTGGTACTGTAATAAATGAAAACTATGTTGTGCTATAAAGCTTGTATTCTTTTTCACGGCAGGCAAACTCCATTAAAACAGAAGCAGAGAAGGGGGCTGCAATTGACTGCTCTTATGTGCTATGGGTGGAGGAAAATGTCTCTCCTGAGGACTATACTTCAACACTAGACTGAACAGAGGGAGCACTGTGAAATTGAATTGTATTTGAACAACCTGTGCCTATGTAACACTAAACTAGGCTTCCTTTGTATTCCTTATAAAAATGATGGCATCTGAGCCCATTATGAGAAAATGAATGTCACAAAATCTTCTTTGAATGTTTTATTTAGGGAAAAAAGTCATGATAAAATGTTAACCTAGAACATTTCATCCTGTTGGAACGTCTTTTGCTGGTCAGACTATAAATAATGTTTCTTTTTGCTCAGGCAAGAGTACTTGTGCTACCTATCAGACTCTTGCTACTTTCTCTGTCATTCCACCAAACTCTCTAGATGCTCTGTAAAAATGCTGGTGGCCTAGAGATTAATGCTTCAGAGATTCTGGCATTCAGGTCTAAATCCATCCATCCCATCCATCCATTTTCTAAGCCGCTTCTCCGTCAGGGTTGCAGGGGGGTGCTGGAGCCTATCCCAGCAGTCTTCGGGCAAAAGGCAGGATACACCCTGGACAGCACAGGTCGCCAGTCCATCGCAGGGCAGACAGACAGTCACTCACACACAAACCTAGGGGCAATTTAGCATGTCCATTCAACCTGACTGCATGTCTTTGGACTGTGGGAGGAAACCGGAGAACCCAGAGGAAACCCACACAGACACGGGGAGAACATGCAAACTCCACACAGGGAGGCCCCCGGTCGGGGAATCGAACCCAGGCCCTCCTTGCTGTGAGGCGACAGCGCTACCCACCACACCACCGTGCTGCCCTCTGGTCTAAGTCTTAGTCTTTAATATTTTTTTGTATGATATGCAGTATTCTGTATCATAGTATTATTTCTCTTAGCCTTGTTGGTTTGATGTTTTCATTAATCAGTGCTCTTTCACTACAATACCCAGCATGCATTACACAAATGCAATAAGCAATACAACTTACTGAGAAAATGTGTGACTGCGGCGTCAACCAGTCTTCATTGCTGGCTTAGCCACTAAGCTATAGGCTAATAAATGCAACCAAGCTAGCATTAACGTAACTCGTTCCCTGGCTGTCGACTGAGAACAACAACAGAGACAAAGTTTTTTACACTCCCAGACAGAGAAAAGAAGCTGAAATTAAGGTACACTACATTATCAAAAGTATGTGGACACGCCTCCTAATTTTAAGTTTCAGCCACACTCATTGCCAAGAAAAGTCTAAAATCAACAGTAGTGGACAAAGTACATAAATCATGTACTTGAGTTAAAGTAGAGATACCCATGGTAAAATATTACTCCAGTAAAAGTAGAAGTCCTCCCTTTAGACCTCCACTTGAGTAAAAGTACTAAAGTATCTGCCTTCAAATGTACTTAAGTATCGAAAGTACTAAACAATTAATTATGACACTGATGTCTATTAAAATGATCATAAGTGCAAAACACTGAAGGCAAACAATTTCCATTAGGTAGAACCAAGTGGCTCTGAAATTACTTTTTGCAAACAAGCAGTTTCAGTTTAAGATTTAGCCACAACTTAGTTACAAGTTTGAGTTTAATAAGAACTTGCTTTAAAATCAGGTTAACATATGAGTTTTCCTTTACTATATTGCATCTGTACTAGCAAAACTAGCAAAAACTAATTTACAATTAATTTACTATTAAATTCAGAAAAAAGAGACACAGTCAAAACTGCATATGTGTACATATTTCTATATTGTGGTCTATTTACACAAAGTTAGGTTAGTTCCATCATTTATGTTGAATAGACGCTCTCAAAATTTTATGCTGCTGCACCGATGCTGAACCGTACGCCTGCACTGGGTTGGTATGACCAACAGGTCAAAACAAGCTCAAAACAAAGTGACACTGTGCCCTGATTGGTGTTCTAAACATAAATCCAAAGGAACGACATGTTTCACAAAATGTAGTGGAGTAAAAAGTAAGATATTTGACTTTGAAATGTAGTGGAGTGAAAACAAAAAGTCGCCCAAAATGGAAATACTTCAGTAAAGTACAGATACACGAAAAAAGTACTTAAGTATTGTAACGAATTACATTTACTTAGTTACTGTCCACCACTGAAAATCATGTACATAGTCTAGTAATCTCCATAGACAAACACCGGCAGAAGAATGGGCTTTAGAGAAGAGCTTAGTGACGTAAGTTTTGCCCCAAGTCAGGCTGTAAAATTTGTGCAAAAACAGCTCAGCCAAACACAGTGTGGTCCGTTCAAATGCTGAGGCACCTAGAGCACAGAGTGTGAAAAACACCCATCCTCTGTTGTACCATTTACTACAGACTAACCCTAACCCTAACCCTGCCTCTGAAAGCAACATCAGCAACTATGCATTGGGAGCTTCATTAAATGGGTTTCCATGGCTGAGCAGCTGTGCACAGTCCTAAGATCACTATGTCCAATGCCAAATGTTAGCTGAAGTGGTGTAAAGCACACCACTTCAGTGTGGTGTAGTGGTGTAAAGCACACTCTGTCGCAGTTTCAGTGTGTTTTGTAGGGTGCTGAATCACACTTCACTGTCTGGCAGTCTGAAGGATGAAACCAGGAGAATGCTTGTAAGTAGAATGCATTAGTGCCAACAGTAAAGTTGGGAGGAGGAGGGATAATGATCTGGGGCTGTTTTGCAGAGTTTGATTTGAACAGTTACTACAGTTATACACCTGCAATTAGATATTTGACTTCATAGCAGTTTGACTTCCTAATGCTTTCACCAACTAACAGAATTTATTATTTTTTTAAAGTTTCTTATAACTTCAAGACACATCATCAAATGGGTGTTGTCCTAGAAAATCTCATTCTAAAGAATACGGCAACACTGCGGTAAGATGTGTGTTTACAACAGCTGTAGAGAGGGCTAATTTTGGTCAGAATGTAGACTGTCATAAAAGTACACAAATGATTTAATGAATCAATTCTTTACTCTCATCCTAGTACAGATAACCAACACAAGCAAAAAATAAGCTGGTGTCTTCACTCTCATGTATCGCAATAAGGAAGCTTGACTAACATAACATGATGCAAAGCAACTGTGAAAATGACTGAGGGATAAACAGAGAGATTTGCACAATAACAGCAGCCAGCGTTTTGATGATGCACCATATGGCCCATGCATTTTTCATGTGAGTTCAGAGAGGATGTGACAAACAGTTGTCAAAGGGATGACAAATTGCTTTAATTCTCTGAGGCTTCAATAATCCACTCATAATGCTGCCTCCCCTCCCCCCATCCCTCTTTCATCCTTCCTGTTGGCTTTTTCTGATATATCCTACAGCAGATCATCATATAAAAATATGGATGGAGACATAAATAGAATGGGCGTAGACTACCCTTGGCCACTTTATTAGAAACACCTGCTGGTGTACAGTTAGGGACTGTAGCCTATCTGTTGCCATGCAAAATCGTAGTTGTCCTCTATCATCAGTGTTAAGTTTCTGATCACAGAGGCTGGATATTTTTCAGTGTTGGGCCAATCGCAACCTAACTGTAACAATGCAAGCGTAAAAAGGCTTAATACACTTGTACCAGTACAACATACATTACCATGTCACCACCATTTCAGTGTCACTGCTGTGTAGAGAACAGTTGGCCAGCCAAATAATATCTAACAGTGGTCTTGTGGTCAGAAACCGACCAATGAGTAGGGTAGAGGGTGGCTGCCAAATTGCACACAGCCACAGATGGGTTACAGTTTGTTACTGTACACCAATAGTTGACCTATAAGGAAAATGTTAGCAAGGTGTTTCTAATGAAGTGGATGATGAGTGGTATATTGTTAGAGCTCACTTCCCAATATGGCATATAGAATTTAGAAAACTTAGAACTAAGAACTTAGATTAAGCATGTCTTCTGTAAGTCCACTGGAGAAATAGGGTAGTTCCTTACTAGGACGCTGCTGTACTCGCAAGTAGTGATAGTTTCCATAGCAACTGCCGTTGTAAGATTTTGGCAGGACTGTAGAATCATAGGACAGATGAGACAGCCTCCATTCACCTATCCTGTAACTCATTAACTTAATACACAGGCCTTAATGTCTCAGTGAAAGGTATAGTCATAAACACATGAACAATGGGGCGCATGGAGCAACCACTAATATTTGTCATGTAATTTTATCAACCCTTATTTAAACAAAATTATTGCTAAAGAAGGCATTAAGAGAAGATGCCTCGCTCTTTGTTGTGAGTGTAAGGTTCACAGAGTTGCAGACAAAGCGGATGAAAGACGAAGGTGATTTAATAAAGTTAAATCCACAGTCGTCAAAAGGAGCAAAACATACACAAAGTCAAAGTCCAGGCAAAGTTCACAAAACACAAATCCACTAATACTGGCAAAGGTACATAAAGGGCGAGGCAGAAGTGAGAAGTCAAACATGAATCATAAAGTCGAAAACCATATAAACGATCAAACCATATAAACAATCAATCAGTAAGTCTCCAAGAAAACAATACTTTGCAAAGGACAGACTCAGCCTCAGCTTAAGTACTCTATGCTAAGAGTCACATGATACACAAGACAGGTGAACAAAGTCAGTAATCAGGAGACTGTGATCTCTGATAGGAGCATTGTGTGTTCTCCTGTGAGTGCTCTGTCGCGTGATCTCCCAGAGTATTCTGGAAGATTGAGTCCACTTCCTCCATAGGAGGTTCCGAATGCGTGACAGTGAGATTCTATCGATTCTGTAACATCACATGTGCAGATGAGTGCATTCAGATCAGACAGTGTGTGGTGAGACTGAAACAGACAAAAACATAAAAATTTAATTTAATGCAGGATCTTGTCAAACCACTGATACTCATTTAATCAGTAGTGATCGTTGTGCCATAATCAGTTTCAGTAAATCTCAGTCAACAGCAGGTGGAATAGAGCCAGCTATCTTCTTAGATGGTGATCAAACTTCTCAGAACAATGGATGGACCACCCCAGAGTCCAGACCTCAACATCACTTAATATGAATGTGTTTGGGTTTGGTTGGATTGTGAGAAGCAGAAAATGTGACCAACTTCTAAGACTGAACTTTGGAGGTGTGGAAAAGCATTCCACCAGATTTCTGAAAATCTTAAATTGTAATTGGAAACTGAAATGAAGGGGTACACACTAGACACTGAAAAAAAGCATTTACAGTTTTCGAGGCTTCTTTTAATTTTGTTAATGTTTTTTTCTGATTCTGAAAAATGAATAACTTGCACTTAACAGAAAAAATTAATCATTGAAGGGCGGTCTCTGACTTTTGCACAGTACTGTATATAGCAGGCCTGGCCAATGGGGGAATGTAATCAGAATGAGAACATAATGAGCTATGATGCATGAGTAACCTGATGATGATGATGCTTCAAAGGTGATAATCACTGTGTTGGGAAAAAGAACCACTAGAAAAGAGGACTAATTTGATTTAAAAAAGACAGCTGAATAGTATGAAATAACATGTGCATGTAATATTCTATTCTCTTTTATTGATAAACAATAGATTTTAGAGAGACTTAATAAGCAATCAGGAGTATTTTTCCACTGTCTCTGTTGGGGGTTTGTAAACAGCTGAAGTGTCCTGAAGGAAATATGAAAAAAAAAAAAAAAAACACCTTGTTTTGCACAAACATGAGACTTTGGAACACACCACTCACCTGTGGTAGTCTGCAGTTTCTCAAACAGGAGGAGCTCTTAGGGTGCAAGTTGCTCTTGTGTGCATCATTTATAGAGAAGATACAGCTTGTGAACCCACATCAGCAGAAGCACACAAATGAACATTTGCAGTCACAGCTTCCAAAATGACAGGTGAAATAGTTATCAAACCAAAACAATTGACTGAAATATGACCAAACAACACAGAGTTACTATTTTTTTATTTACTATGCAATGTCATTAAAGATTTTCAGCAAAATTAGTAAAGTTACAAAAGCATGCTAACAAATGGTCACAAAGAAAAAAGATCTAAGCTGCAGAGGATAGGTTTATGAGTCTGTATGGACTTGGAGGGGAGATAGTTGGGCAGTCATATAATTGATGAATTTTAATTATTAATCAGAAAATATTGTGCTTTTTTTAATACACTATATTTCCAAAAGTATTCAGTCATCTGCCTTCACACGCATATGAACTTGAATGACATCCCATTCTTAAGCCATGGAGTTTAATATGCTGTAAGTCAACCCTTTGCAGCTATAACAGCTTCAACTCTTCTGGGAAGGCTTTCCACAAGGTTTAGGGGTGTATTTATGGGAAATTTTGACCATTCTTCCATTTGTGAGGTCAGACACTGATGTTGGACGAGAAGGCCTGGCTCACAGTCTCTTCTTTGATTCATACCAAAGGTGTTCTATCAGGTTTAGGTCAGGACTCTGTGCAGGTGAGTCAAGTTCTTCCACACCAAACTCGCTCATCCATGTCTTTATGGACCTTGCTTTATGTACATGTTGGAACAGGAAGGGGCTGTCCCCAAACTGTTCCCACAAAATTATCCAAAATCTCTTGGTCTGCTGATGCATTAAGAGTTCCTTTCACTGGAACTAAGTGGCCGAGCCCAAATCCTGAAAAGCAACCCTACACCATAATCTCCCCTCCACCAAACTTTACACTTGGCACAATGCAGTCAGACAAGTACCGTTCTCTTGGCAACCGCCAAACCCAGACTCGTCCATCAGATTGCCAGACACAGAAGCGTGATTCATCACTCCAATGCTTTACACCACTGCATGCAACGCTTTGCATTGTGCTTGGTGATGTAAGGCTTGGATGCAGCTGCTCGACCATGGAAACTCATTTCATGAAGCTCTCTACACTGTTGTTGAGCTGATCTGAAGGCCACATGAAGTTTGGAGGTCTGTAGTGATTGACTCTGCAGAAAGTTGGCTACCTCTGTGCACTACGCACCTCAGCATCTGCTGACCACACTCTGTCATTTTATATTGCCTACAACTCTGTGGCTGAGTTGCTGTCATTCCCAATCGCTTCTACTTTGTTATAATACCACTGACAGTTGGCTGTGAAATATCCAGTAGCGAGGAAATTTCATGACTGGACTTGTTGCACAGGTGGCGTCCTATCACGATACCACACTGGAATTCACTGAGCTCCTGAGAGCGACCCATTCTTTCACAAATGTAGAAGCAGTCTGTATGCCTGGGTGCTTGGTTTTATACACCTGTGAGCATGGAAGAAATTGGAACACCTGAATTCAATGATTTGGATGGGTGACTGAACACTTTTGGAAATATAGTGTATCATCCAAACTTTGGCTTGCAGGTCACTAGTTACCTACTGTTAACTAACTGTTAACTAGTTTTTGCTGCCATTTTTGTACGTTTGAAAATTTGTACAAATCTATTTTGTAGATTTTTTTAAAAGTGTTTTACATTGCACTGGCCACCATTTTTGTATCACTGCTGAACTGATGAACAAAGCCTCAAATGACATGTTCCACATTAAAGTCAGTCACTACTGAAACAGTTTTTTTGGTCCTGAGATAAGAGACTTCCAAATAAGAACAGTGCTATGAGGCCTGTACAGGGATTTGGATCATGGGCGCATTTGAAATAGCTGATCTTTAAATAAATGAGAAACAAGTTCTTTTTGTTTTCATTGCTTATTTTATCTCCTCCTCTAATTCCACTCCACACCCTTTCTACAAACACAGGGAAACAAACACACACGTGAAGTATGATATGCACACTGTAAAAGCTTTATGACCATTCTCTGTGATCTGGTCATCATTACCTGTGGAAGAAACATCTAATTCACATCTAATTTTAACAAATCCAAAAAAAATGTAGCATTTAGAAAAGATTATACACATTTTGGTAGTTTTAGACACAGAGGCCCACTCCACCAAAATTTGCTTCCATTCATCTGCCTAATCCTCCTGTGTTTGTACAGGTGGCGAGAGACATGTGCGCTTTCAAATCTCCCATCTGAGAGCTCTGAGAGCGCCTTGTCTGCTGTAGAGCAAACAGACTAAGCAAACCTCAGGGTTTCAAAAGATATCTGAACTGGAAATGTAGTGGTTAACAGAACAGTCACATTTCAACATTTCTAATCCTGTCCAGGAGTCCAGATCTCTCCACACAGCTTTAGAAGCAGTGGCCTCTGCTCTTGTTTTTGTATATGCTTTCCAGCTGCCATGGTAGCACAGGAGGGAGACGGAGACTTGGCAGAGTGGAGGAGGCAACATGGAGAGCTGAGGCAGATTTATTAGTCCCAAAGTATGTTTAGAAAGGGGAAGCTCACTAGCAATCCCCTGGTCAAACAGGCCACACAAGAGGGCATGGGGACTAATCCAGTGGTTCTCAGTTCATGTTTGGGAGAAGCGGTGCAATGCAGCCTTTATCAGTCGTGATACACTTGTTTCAGTTTGGCAGCTAATCAGCAGTAATTAGCAGTATTTAAATGCAATTACACAATTACATGATTAATTATGTAGTTAGTTCTGTACTGAATCACATGTACAGAGATCACCCTTCATTTGTTTAATTTCCATTCAAAACAGCCTATTAGTTATTAATTAGTATCAGGATAACAAACAGAAAACATATATTTAAAAGAAATTTGTCCAGAAACCTCAAAAACTACCCTTTTCCACCCTTTGTCTTTATTATAGCTTCCATTTTTTTTGGAAGACTTACTTAAATTTTTTTTTTCCGAGAAATCTGCACTGATATTCTTCAACACTTCCAAAGTTCAGTCTTAAGAGTTGGTTGGATTTTCTGCTTCTCATGATCTGAGTGACCCTACTTTCAATGATGTTGAGGTCTGGACTTTGGGGTGGTCAGCCTATTGTTCTATGAACAGCAGCATCTTCTTTGCTTAATTTGTACATTTTCTACTTTTTTTCTCTGTTCACTCTTCTCTTCTTGACAGCTACACATCCTTTCAGACCCAGAGCACTGAGTTGTCTTCTCTCAGTGGAAGGATGGACAGAAACATCAGAGGATTTGTTCAGATTTGAAGAGTAGGGCTTGCTTTTTTTCTGTCTTGTAAACGCGAAAGCTTTACTTTTTATCTGATGGTGAGTTTTGGAGTTGTATGGTTATTCTCTATATCTTTCAAAAATGTTTTGAACTCCAGTTTTGTGTTGTCTCACAATTGTAAGCAAAAGTTGAAGACCCTCGGTCAAAGTACATGATTTGTTCATTTTGTAAGTGAAAAAAGTTAAAACATCCTCTACCGGGAAGACACAAGACACATATATAAAATGTAGCATGACATTTGCAAAGACCACATCATTTATGTTTTGTATTTCATAAATATGTTAAATTTATCATATAAACAATAATTGTGGATTCAAGTACGCAGATGTGCAGTGTTTTCTCTGTAGCAGATGTGTTAACGTTTTAGATTAATTTCGAAAATCAACAAAACATGTCATTTGACCAGGGTTGCTCCAAACATTTGCACACAATTTTATACCTACTCATCAGAAATGGCTCCTACATGAATAGCGCCTATATAAAGGTCATTTTGACAGGAGATGAACTAAATACCATGTGCGTTCTCTTTTGCGCATTACTACACATTTGATTTACATTCTGTATAAACAGTTTCATGCTTTTTTCTGTTTGTTTCGGTGTCAACAAATGATGAGAACATGGCAAAAAGATGTTTTTCTGATGAGGACTGTGATTCCTCTGGGGCAGTCTACTCAGATGTTCCACGGTTTCATGCAAGAAAAGCCTGAAATTTTTATCAGAATTGTGATTTCCCATTTAGTTTTGTTCACGTTGAATCTGATGCTGAAATCAGACATCCTGCTATGAAGCAGGCAGCAGTAACAGATCATTAGCTCATTTATTATGAAATTATCAGCCTGACTTACCATGCCATGCAGAGCCAAATCCAGTTAGATAGGCCGACGGCTCGGTCCACACCTGCATGTCACACCTTATTCAAGCAACAGAAAAAATCCCTCTCAGATCCTCAGCTGTTCTACTCCATGATGAAATCCATATTAAAACCAGTGTCACTCTAAGCTTCACGTCAAACCATTGCCTTTGTGTTTTTAGTTGGTAATGAGGTACTTGCTAGTAGAATGGAGAAGGGAGAAAGTAGAAAAGTGGTCAAGGTAATGGAGATATGGTCATTTTACAAAGACAGCCTTTAAGACTCGTATATGTAAATGAGCTCTGTTCTGATTGTATTAAATAGCAGTCCAGCTTGGAACACTCCTTATAACTTCAGTGTGAATGGGTGGGGCTAAACAGATGTAGGCTGAATAAATGAATATATGTGAATGCGTTGATTTTTGTGACAATGCAATAACAATAGATTGTATGGTGCATGGACTGGGGAATGGATCATTTTGAAATGTTAAAATACTATGATGAACTCATAATTTAAAAAGTATTTAAATATATATATATATATATATTGCTCTTTAACACAGATCTAAACAGCTGCACAATTCAGTATTTTTCATATCTAGCTGTTGTTCACTGTTTGTCATTTGTGTATTTCGTATAGTAGGAGAGAAACAAGGATTGAAAGGGTATGAAATTGGCCCTGTTTCTATAAGTGCAGGCTTTAGAACTGCTCCTCAGCATTCCAAGATGCATTAGCGTAAATCCCAACTCATCAGCTCTAGTGACAGCCAACAGCGTGCATTAGTGGAAGCACGAGGATCCAGCAGGGGCTGTCTGCTCTAATGATTCCTCCAAACCCAACGCAGCCTTTCACATAACACTAATGTGCTTCATGGTGCAGAAGCATCATAGCATTATGGCTACCCTGTATTGGCCATATATATAACATTGGTAAATATAATGGTATCGGGAAGCCACGGCCAAATCAATGCTCATTTAATTAAAACTTCACTCAGTACAGCCAGTGTAATAAACAATGTACATCAGTGGTCATCAAATAAATTTGACCTGCTGGGGCCAAATTCTTGTAGAGCAAATATTCTTTGAGCTGGAACCCCTAATTTATCCCCTAAGTCATTGCTCAGCAAACTACCATTCAGAGGAATTCAAACCAACATCTCAAGTGCAGGTTTTTACTGGATTATTTTGTGATTCAAGAAAACCTGAAATATACACATTTTTCTATATTCCGCAGACTAACAAATCTGAACTTTGGTTGCAGTGCACCACATTGTGAAGCTCCCCACAGCACAGCAAAAATTATTCCATTAAAAGTCCATGGATGCGATAGTGTGAATGCACCCTAACTCATTCATTCATGTTCAGCAGTCTGAATATTCTCCACATGGGGAGCTAATAGCACTCAAGTAGTTTTTGTGTGCAGCACTGATAGATAACCAGGCTAGGCTAAAGGATTCACTGAACAATGGACAATAAAACTACATAATAAAAAGTGAACATGTTGTTTGAATGGTTCTTACAAACTGGAGGCGTCTTCGTTTAAGGCAGAGTTACCACGAGTAGAATTAAGCCTAGTGGAAAAGTGAATATAAACCATAGTAAGTTTGGCACATAGCACTACAATGCTAGAAGAAATTAGCATAATCTTTGAAATTGTAAAAATGAGAAAAAAACTGATGAATCAATAAAGAATGGTTTAAAATATAGTTATGCCATCATTCCAAAATGCTAGCCTGTCTTGTCTGCAATCAAACAGTCTCAGACACTCTTTTCTAGGGCTGTTTGTGGCTGTAAGTAGTAAAAAAATTAGTTTAAGGGCCATTGAGAGCCCCAAAGAACATGTGGCATTTCTTATTTATATATGTATTGATTTTAAATGTAGTAAATTGTATTTTATATATATACTTTCTTTACCCTTTATCCCACTGATCAACATCAGTGCAATCTTAGTGCTTTAGTGCTTTTTCATTCTTGCATGTAATGTAATATAATTGGGGTTTGATGTCCAAATAATGCCAGTAGAATGTTCCTTTGGGTCCCCAAATGTTGAGGATGTTGGTGTAGAGGATGGGTTAGTGCCCATGCAACCATGGGATGCTGTACAATGATTATTCTAATGAATGCACTCCTAATGGCAGAGTACAGCCTATTCCTTGCAATACTTGATTGTAAGTCATTACATCACAGGATATGTGTAAAGCAGCATTTTGCACTATTTGGTGGGTTCCCCTTAACTGCGATTAGATGTTCCCTGTTCTAACTCTCTGAAGTCCTTCAAGCTATCACAGCTTTATTGGAAATGATTAAGAGTTTTAGTGTTTTATATGAGGGTGAATGTAAAGCTCCACTGCAATTTTACGTTTTGCATGAACAGAAGTTCGTTAAAGGTGAACAGATCCTTCACTGTGTCTCTGGCAGTAAAGCTTCACATACAGTGACATAAACCTCAGGAGCCTAATGATGCAAAGTCAGTATAAAAGAAAGAAAGAGAGAGAGAGAGAGAGAGAGAGAGAGAGAGAGAGAGAGAGAGAGATAGTAGCAAATTTTCACACAAGGTTCTAAATGTGGTCTCTACTACCATTTAGAACCTTGTGTGAAAATGTGCTACTATCTCTCTCTCTCTTTTATATTGAAATACACTGAAACTCTTGCACCCACACACTACTCGCACACACACACACACACACACACACACATACACACACACACACACACACACACACACACACACACACACACACACACACACACACACACACACACACACACAAACTCTGTTTGTATCTGTCTCTCATTATCCCTCCCCTCTATTCCTCTTCCATCCCTCTTTCTCTCTCTCTCCCTCCCCGTATACCCCTACTCCCCTCTGTCTCATTTTCTCTTTCTCTCTCTTTATTCTCTTGTCCCTCCCCCTCTATTCCTCTCTCCCTTTTTCTTTTAATCTCTCTCTACTCTCTATCTTTCTCTTTATCCCTCTCTATCCTTCTCTCTCTCTCTCTCTCTCTCTGTCTCGCTCTCTCTCTCTCTGTCTCTCTCTAAGAGTTTGAGTGTTTTATATCATGGTGAATGTAAAGCTCCACTGCAGTTCTGTTTTGCATAAACAGAAGTGGTGAACAGATCCTTCACTGTGTCTCTGGCAGTAAAGCTTCACATACAGTGACATAAACCTCAGGAGCCTAATGATGCAAAGTCGCAATAACAGGCTGAGTAAATATAATTAATGAGGCAGAGCATCATCACACATTTGTCATCATTCTTCAGTTTGGGCTTGTGAGAGCCAGAGGCATCTGCATTGTTTAACACTACACTTGATTTTGTATAGTTCACTATAAAAGAGAGAGAGACAGAGAGATAGAGAGAGAGAGCGAGAGAGGTACTAATTAGTACACAAGGTACTAAACGTGGTCTCTACGACCATTTAGGGTGAAATACACTGAAACTCTTGCACCCACACACTACTCTCACACACACACACACACACACACACACACACACACACACACACACACACACACACACACTCTTTCTCTGTCTTTATTCTCTTGTCCCCTCTGTCTCTTTTTCTTTTTTCTCTTTATCTCTCTCTATCCTTCTCTCTCTCTCTCTCTCTCTCTCTCTCTCTCTCTGTACTAGAAGTCTGTTATATCTGTCTCCATCAGGCAGGTGCTGCGTAAATGTGGCCTCAGGCACAACATAATCATCTGCTGCACACCAGGCTGGAATTATTTCACCTGCCGTGTGTGTGTGTGCTGGGAGGATGCAGGTGGGCTCTCTCTGTACCAGCGGTCACAAAGAAAGCATCTGTTTCATGGATATTAAGTGGCCTGCGTTCAGTGAGGGTCCCAGAACTAATGCACATTTAACAACTGTGTCCCCTCATGAAAGCTCGGGAACATGACACACACAAAACACACACACGGAACCTCTGCCACTGCAGTGCTTACACCACCATAAACCACCCAGTACCACCTCTGTAGGTGCCGTGAGCTGATTAAAAAGGAAACTACACTTCAGCTTCCTGAAAGGGAGATGCATTAATACTCAAGGCTGAACAGATACATTCTTTTAAGGCCTTTTCATGAAAACAAGTTTCAGTGACACATACAGTAAGTATGAGGCATAACCAGTTCTAAATGGGTGTAAACATCAGACACAAAGACAGTGATAGTAGTCATCAGTTTTCATTTCTTCAGTTTCATTTCTCAAGTCCTCAAGATCTACAGAAATGTATTAAAATTGTTAGCTTAAAACATTTCTCCTTTAAAGGGCCAATATCCTATATTTTTTTTGTATTTTATATTTTTGACTTCTAATATTTGTGTGGCCTTATGTACTAAAATGATCAGAATTCATTTTTACATGGCCATTTTCCAAACTCTCTTAGTCCCTTATTATTAAACATACTGTTTTTGTTGCTGTGCCTTTAAGACTGAGCTTTGTTCTGGTTGGCAGCCCAATATAGTGACTGTTTTAAAAAGCTCTCAAACCTGAAACTCTCTTTATAACGTCAGTGTGAGTGGGCAGGGCTAAACTGCTGTTTGCTGAATGGGCGGATATTTGCAAATAGGTTTGTTTTCATGACATCACAGAAACAATGAATTCAGAATGGGTTGTTTTTGCAGCTTATGGACTGCTATGGACTGCTATTGAGTGAACAATACATTCTGAAACAACATTTACACTGTGTTTACACTGCTTTGTTTAAAAAGCAAAGGGAATTTACTTTTCCATCATATAGGCTCTTTAATATTGTAATTTCCCAGTGTTTTCATATTTGCTTATGTTTTATGAATTTTTTCATTTTTTGAGTTGATGCCTGAACAACAAATCAAATATAAGTCAACTTCTCTGCTGGAAGAGTCTCTGAATGAAATGTTGATATGTTAGGCAAGACAGGGTCCAACATACCCAAAGCCACAATGTCTATGGGTAATGTGCTCCGTTACTGGTCAGGCTAGCATGCTGGCATTTGAAGCCTCAGCTGGGGGTCATCTTAAAAAAATGCCAGGGGCTTTCTTTTTTCAGGTTGTGCGGCCTTGACTATAAATAGTGCCTTGGTGTCTGTTATGTGTTGCTGAGACCTTAGCTTGTCTATTTTTAATCCCCACCCACCTCCCCATATCAATAGAGAGGCCAGGCCCGTTCATTTAAACTTCTATCAGTGGCACTGCAGTAAGAGTAGGAGCAAGGTCAAATATAGAGCCATGCACATATAGAGCGATGAGGCCTGACACCCTCCCTAGGATAAATAATGTCATGGGTTACGACTCCAGATGCCTCGTGTTCCCTGGCTCTGGATAAAATTAACCGATTCAAGTCCAATAACACTGCACTCAGACACGCAAAGAGAGTTGCTGAGTGTAAAACAATAAAACAACATGGCTTTAAGGGCACTCCAAGCACGGTTTGTTGTACTTGTTAGCACCAGTTTCTAACTGGTAGTTGTAGGTCAAGGGAAATGAGGCAATATAGAACATATGCTGCCCAATCTTTCCAAGGTATAGGAAGTAGAAGGCAAACTGTAACATTTCATTTCTGTAACACTGGATTTTACAATATATGCATATGTGAAGATTCCTATAGTGTCAGGGGGTGCAAACTGACAAAAATGATTGAAATATAGATTTGTTTATTAATTAATTTATTTGCATGCTCATTAGTAAGGTACCCAATTGAGGTTCACAATCTTTTATCATTGGGTTATGGTATAAATTATGAATTAATTTTGACAAATTCAGTCATTTCTTTAGCAAAAAAAAAGAGCATTATTTACTAGCAATGATACATGTTTTCAGGCTTGATGCTGCTTTTGATTCAGAGGTCAAAATTGAACTCAACTGGCCTCCTAAATGGTAGAACAATCCAAAGACTGATGATTATGAATTTGTTTCCTGGAGAATCCACAGCCATCCGTAGTGCTTAAAGAGAACACACCTGGCCTCGCTCTCTCAGGGTGGGTAAGATGGCTGTCCCTCTTCTTCATCAGTCAGTGGACTGCCATCTAACGCAGGTATCTGTAAGCTGATGTAATAGAATTGGCAGTTAGTGTTCTCCTCCAAGCATGTTGGGCTGTCTTATGATGTTGAAATAGCAACATTTCGAAGGTGACTGGCTTTATGCTCCTTGGAGGAAGCATGTGACAGCCCTCAACTTTCCAGCTTGGTAGCATTGTGTGAAAGAGGGAGATCTAGGTAGTGGACGGACAGGACTACAATTACAACCCCTAAATTTTATAAGTGTGTGTAGAATAAGACCACCCATTTTATAGGATGGAGGTGTGATGGCAGTATCGTTTTAAATTTCAATCTACTGTTTTAAACATTTCTATTTTTTTGATACTGTATTGAAATTGTTATATCCTTAATGTTTACCTTGATAGCAGGCATACATATGTACATATATATATATATATATATATATATATATATATATAAGAAGACACATTATCTATTCTTTATCAGGTCTTACCATGCAAGACAATTGCTATAAGAAATAATACAACTGTTTGTGAACGCAGCATCACTATGATAGTATTATATTAATATAATAACGTCTCTAGTGCCCGATAGATACAAATATGTCTTTGAGGCAAGGCATTGGCCTCTTCCTGTAAGCTATTCCTGTAAGTTAAACCATTACAATCAGGAATGACTACTTTGGCCCCGTCAATCATTTTTCGGGTTTTTTGGATGAACTGTATCTATAATATGTATTCATTAGAATTGTAATCATAGAAATGTCAAAACAATAAAAATATATTTATTTCAGTGTGTTAGTCAATGTGCTTCCACTTGCATTTAACAGTACTTTTTCAAGTTGTAGATGAAGGCTTGGCACAACCACGTCACATTATATATCACTGAAAAGCCAGTTTAATGTGGAATCTAAATATAATATCCATATATGGTAGAATATCCGTATACTAGAATATTTCTATACTATTACATAGGAAATACAGGTCCATTTCCTTTGTCCAATGACAACTTTCACACAAATAGTTTTCTGAGATCCATTCTTAAAACAATTTTTCTCAAAATCAACTTTTTCAGCTTTTTAAAAAAATTTTCAATGGACTCGAATATGTGCAAATGTGTGTATTTTTATGTAGATAGCATCTTATCTTCTCATATGTAAATGCATTTACAGATGACTTGTTATACAATTGTAAGCTAAAGTTTGTGCACCTGGACAAATTATTGTGCTGATTTTCTAAGAGAAAGTAAGAGCAATTACTGCTTATTTGCTGAATTTAACAGGAAGGAATTAAACATAAAATGTGGCCTGTGCAAGTGTTGTAGCACATTTTATGCTTCATTTTTCCCAAAAAAAATTTAAACACTAAAATTTGCTGAACTCTTCTGAAAAATCTAGCTTTTACATTTGTTCTCTGTGTGTTAAATTTGTTTTTTGAAAAAATAACCTATTCACCTGCAGCATATTGCCTTCAACTTAAAAAAGGAAAAGCTTATGCAGTGGCAAAGATGTTATTGTATTTTGGAAAAAAAAGTTGATAACATTTAACTAACACCAAGCACCTGCAGAGTCACACTCTGTATGTTTTCTATTTACAGGTCTGCGGGTCTGTAGGATTTACTGTGAATGACCACTGCTGTTAAATTCTTAATGAAAGATTCTGACTGTTTGTTTTGAGTCATAGCCCAGAGGTGCTTTCTTCAACATGCCTTCCACACTGGAAGATGCTACATTATTTTACCCAGTTATTGTTTTGACTCCTCAGAGATTCATCTTTGTTTATCCAAAGACACACAGTTGATTTTCAGAAATTATGCGTAATCACATGATACCAGCAAAGTATGTGTTCCTCAGGCTAAGATAGAAGCTTTAACACAGGATGTACAAGTGAAGGTATCACATCAGAGAAAAAGAAAACTTCAGAAGGTCTTTCAGGCGGATCCCAACCAAAAAATGTGACGTGTAAAAGTACAAAAAATGGTTCTATATGTGACGACACAGAAAAAACCTTGTTGGTTTTTTCCTTTTATGATCAAATTGTTCCTCATGGATCTCCAGACAACCCACGATCCCTGTTCAAACATTCCCTATGTGTTGCAAGTTGGGTTGGAGCAAAAATGTTCTTCGAAGAACCCTTAGGCGATACAGTGAAGTGTATTGACACCTCCTTTTTAAACACAGATCATTAAGAAAGCTTCTAAGGTCTTCTCACTGAACCTTTGTGACACCACTTTTTTAAAGAGTGTAGGCCTCGAGAAAGTGGGTCAGGCCAAAGGCACTGGTCATAGGAACTAAATTTAGTTGTGGGACTGTCATGTCAAGAACCTCTGCATGATGCTATGTGTTGACAGAGAGGTAGAAAACAAGGCAAGCCACCATGACTCAAAGTGACTCATGCTAAAACCTGCAAAGGTCCAAGAGGAGACAGGTCAGACTATTCCATATGCTATGGTCCTTGAAAATGGAGTTCAACTGCATCTGTATCATCTTCCACATTATTTTCATTTCTATGTGAGCTGCAGAGATGTTTATTGGAGGACCATGATCACATGCTGTCTAATTCCATCATTTTCAATCTCCAGCAAGCCAAGATTGATTCAGACCACAGGATTGCTCCATTTAATGTTGCTCAGCTCTTTCATAGCTAATTCTATATATGAGGGATTTGAAAGTAGTTGGTGAATTAAATTAAATACGTAAAAGCTACAGGCTTTTTTGTTAAAAACATATGCAAAATGTGAAACACAAAGCCAAAGAAGAGCAAAAAAGTACATTAAAGGTGCAGTGTGAAAGATTTAGGGGGCTTTATTAGCAGAAATAGAATATAGTGTACAAAACCATGTTTTCGTTAACATATAATACACTGTAAATATGAATTGTGTTTTCATTAGCTTAGTATGAGCCCCTTCATATCTACATAGACAGCTGGTCCTCTTCCAACAGAGGGCACCATGTTGTGCCACCATGTTTTTATAGTAGCCCAAAACAGACAAATTAAACACTGGCTCTCGAGAGATCCTTTCACATTTTTACTCTAAAGTGGCAGCTTGAATTGCAAGAAGTAGAAAGAAGAAGAATCAGTGGCTGCTGCCAGTGCTGGCAAAACATTTTGTGTATATGTTGCTTTATATCATCACAAAATCAGTGTAAAATTATCTGCATTCTTACCAGATACATTAGATATAGAACCTTTTATTTGTTGGCATTAAATAATGCTATGGTCCACTAGACACATTAGATCCCTTACCTCAATGCTCCATATGACATTTACAGGTCTGGCATTTACAAAATAAGGTGTGACATTTACCGTAAGTGTGAAGAGGTTTAATAGTCATTAGTAAAACACTTTACAATAACATTTGATTTGTTAAATAAAAAGGAACTGCTTTATCTTGCTTAGCTCTGAGCATATCCTACTATACTTATTAATTATTGTTACAAAACAAAAATAAGTGGCGAAGAAGTTTATTTCTAAAGTATGATTAGAGTTGGCCATTGACTACAGGAATGGCACATCCATTGCACCAGTGTTTAGCATTTCTGCAGTGCTTCAATGATTCACTGCTTTTCAATACATTTGACTTTGAAAGGCCTCAATAAAGGAAAATTAAATGCACTGTGCAACAATGCACACAAATGCAAATATGGTATGTATTAATTATATGTTTTAAGATATAGAGGGGTCAAAATGACTGACACCCCATCGGAAATTTGGGATTTTTTTTTTATCTAAACCTGGAAAACCTCAAAAAACTATGGAAATTTAAGCAAAGTGGTGATACTGACCAAAATAAAAAGGAATTCCACAGAATTTCTGTATAATTGTATCTGTAAATTGTAGATATAAAGGTGTCAGTCAGAGTATTTTAGTGTAAAGTGCTCTGTTCTTGAGAAACTTACCAAGTCAGAATTGTTTAGCATGGTAGTGATAGGAACCATACGTCCAAGGACTTTAATGGCTCTAAAACCAACTTTATAGAAAGTTATAATTAGAAACTTTGTTATGAATACTTTGCTTGAGACATTGTTTAATGGTAAGTTTGAGATAAGGTTTAGGCCTTAAACGTGATGTTTAAACGATGATTAATGGCAAAGAGGTGCCCACATTGCGTTGTAAGGCTGAACAGTACATGAACAAAAGATACTTTTTTAGATTTGCCACTGTTATACAATGATGAACATTTCATACACAAGCTCAGAAGGTTCACTGGTGCTTTTGAATAGTAAATAAAATGGCTATATTTCTATTGTGACCCTTCTAGTATAAAGAAACCTGAATCTGTATTTTTCTCTAGAGCAGAGCATTTTACATTTAACTGTTCTGAATAGCTTTGTTTACATCACAAAGACTGAATTCTAGAAATAAATAAGAAATGACAGAATTCCCCTTTAAGACCAAAACAATTTTTCTGTCTTATCCTTTCCATTAAATCTTGTGTTCAGATGTTTCTCAAATATATTTGATCTACATCAGAGGTTTTTTACATAAAACTTGAGTGCATACTGTCATTAAAGCAATAGAGGGACTTACCAAATATTTAGAAACTCAGAAATGCATCTAAATATTTAAAAAATATACATTTTTTTTTTATTTTTCACATGAATTGTTATGCTGTTAATATAATTTTTAATCAACTGCTTTGTATTAAATTAGACAAGAATGCAGAGTAGAAGCATTGTCACTGGTGGTCCTGACTTTCAGACCCCACTGTATATAAATGACATACATGTTTTCAGTGTGTTCCATTCTGCGCTCTCTAGCCCTTCATCAGTGGTCAGTTTCTGAGCTCACCTCAACTGTTGTATATTTTTGGCTGTTAGACTATTCTAAATTAGTTTAACATATACAACAACTCTTTTAACCTGGCCTTTAGGCACTATCTCAGAATTTAATACCTCTAACAGTGAGAAAAAATACATTTTCAGACGTTTTTTACCCTTTCTCAGCATTTTAAGACTATTAAGGCTATTTTAAAAGACTATAATTAACAGTATTTTTATTTACGCTATCTGAGCTCAGGCCTATGTAAAAATAGCAGCAAAGAGGCAGTACACAGCCAAATCAGATTTCAGAGAAACTTCATGCTGAAGACTTTTTAGAATTCTTGTACTACAGAAATAGTTTAGCCGGGGAGGGGGCGGGTGCGGGGGGGCTTAGCAGACCTCCCTTACAGCTATTTTTACAACTAATGAAGTATGTAGATACCTTACAAGGCTTCACAACAAACACAAGCATCTTACACTGAAAGAAAACACACAAAAATGTTTCAAATATAACAGTTTTGATACTGTAAAACATAATAATTGCATTAACTTCATAGTACTATTTCTTGTATAATCCTTAGTTGCATTGGTAAATCTAGTTAAGATCAGTTCATTTGGATAAACTCTACAGACTGAAGTGTATTATGCACAAAAAGGTTCCCAGCATCCTTAGGGTTTTTTTTTTTTCTGTTAACTCTTATTTCTCTAATTTCTAAATATAATTCTCTGAACAAAATGTTATTTTTGTGTCAGAGCATACTCTCATGCTAAATGTGAAGTTTGGATGCATTTTTGTTAGTCTTACCCTGATGGTGTGTACCAGTTTATCAGTTCAGCCTGGAGCCATTACTGGTAACAGAAAGGTAAATATGCGTTAAGCTATTAGAATCTTCAGAAATGGATGATTTCAGTATTATCTAAGCTGTGAATTAATTACTGTACAAAACAGTCCATTTAATTTAATGGAACTGGTTTAATTGGTGCTAATACTTTACAAGTGCATGAATATTTGATTCAAGTTAACCTGACTAATTCAACATTAGGCAGACTTGTAAAAGTACAACCAGGTCAGTGGAAACCATTTACAGTGATGGGGCTGTTTGAGTGAACCTTACTTGCTGCAGAAGTGGGGATCACTGAAAATGAGAAAGTAACTATAACACACGGGAGTTATTTAAGCTTGAACCTGTTAAGTAACTTTACTTATTTTTTTGGGGCAATATGTTTTTTTTTTAATAAAGTCAACTAATTTAAGTTTGCAGTGGAGGACTATGACTCGCTAGCTCCATGAGATAACGCGTGGCTTATTGGCATGAGGTGGACAGGAATGGGGCCCCTGGATGCACATTTTTAAGTCAGTTAAGGCTCTGGGCTCCAGTTTGATACAGCCATCTAATCTGCTAAAAATGATATCTTGACCAATTAAATCATCTTATGTCTAGTCAATATAAGTACTATTTCTCATTTTGAGGTTGTTGTAATAACATTATAAGATTATTTATTCTACTCCTACACATTTTAACTTAGTAGAATGATCTCACTATTGGCAGATCCAGTATGCTTCAAACAGGCAAAATCTGACGCTTTAGTGAGATAATTTGGTATACAGTAACGTAGAAGTAAAGTAATTACTAAAGTACTAAGTACTAAGTAACATAATCTCATTACATATTGAGAGAAATGATTATCATCATCATCATCATCATCATCATCATCATTGTTAACCGCTTAGTCCAGATAAGGTCGCGGTAGCAGTTGAGAGAGCAGAGAATGCCCGTACCACCTCAGCTGGTTCCTCTGAATTTGGAGGAGTAGCGGCTCTACCCTGAGCTCCTCCCAGATGACCGAGCTCCTCATCCTAGCAAATAGAGTATAGTCTGCCACCCTGCGAAGAAAGCACATACCAAGAGTCAGTTTCTGCCGCAGGGGCCTAGGCCACCAAGGGCCCCCCTGCAATCTCCCACTGCCTATATGGCACTGCACTGCTTCCCCATGCTGGACTTTGTGGGTGGTTGGCCCACATGGTCTCCCTACGTTGCCTCTTCAGGCTGAGCCTGGCCGGGTTACGTGGGCTGCCCGGCCACCAGGCGCACACTGAGGGATGCTACCCCCGGCCTGGTTTCAGGGGTAGGTCCCGGTGACCCTCTCCCAGGCAGTGTACACGATTAAGTAATTAGTAACTTGTAATGTTGTTTTTACAACATTGGAGCTATCTTTGCTAACATAAATGCTAGCACTCTATTCAGACTGAAAATAAATAAAATATATATAATTTATATATTTATATATTTATTTTTTGATTTTTTGATTGGTTATTTAACATTAGCATATACAATTTTTTTGTGGGGCCCTTGGCTCATGGGGTTCTAGGCAACTGCCTGCCACTGCCTAGTGCATTATCTGACATGGAAATAAATCATCCCATAAAGTGCCTCTAGGTATGTTAACTCTGAAAAATCCATGCATGTTATGTAGAGGAGACTATAAATAATGCACTGTACTACTACGTAGCCTGCCAGACATGACAAAATGAATTTAACAGCTTACAAACTGTACAACAGATCTCTTGGCACCAGATCACGATTGCATTTAGTAATATGTGAGGCAGAACTATGTTGTCTTGGTAAGCATGTTATACAGTAAATACATCCACAAGGAAAAAGCTCACTTAGTACTTGCGTGACATGGTAAGAATCAGGGGCTTCGGCTAGTCTGGCCCTCCGGGGCAACAGCCCTGAATATGTTTTAACCAGCCACAAAACTTATAAGCATACAGACAAGTTAACATGTTACACATTTCACCCCAGTTTGTTTGCATCACTCACATTATCCATATGTGTCATTCAGGGGCACATTCACTCACTCCACAAACTCCACAGCTATTCCAACACAGCTATAGACTATAACCTTACTATAGAGAGAGAGAAATTAAAGATAGAGAGAGGGAGAGAGTGACAGAGGAGGGAGGCAGGGAGGGAGAGAGAGAGAAAGAAAGAAAGAGAGAGAGTGTGTAATAAAAAGACGATAGGAGAGAGGGAAGGAGTAGGGAGGCAAGGAGAGCAAAAGAGAGAGAGAGAGAGAGAGAGAGAGAGAGAGAGAGAGAGAAAGAAAAAAGAGTGTGCAATAAAAAGACAGAGATAAGGAGAGAGGGAAGGAGTAGGGAGGCAGGAAGAGAGAAAGAGAGAGAGACACACAGAGAGAGAAAGAAAGAGATAGAGTGTGTAATGAAAAGACAGAAGGAAAGAGAATGAGTAGGGAGGCAGGGAGAGAGAAAGAGAGAGATAGAGTGATAGAGAGGAAGAGAGTGGGATATAATGTTGGAGAGAGAGAGAAGGAAGGGAGGGTGTGATAAAGAGAGAGAGAGAGAGAGAGAGAGAGGAAACATCTGTTTTTCACACAGATTTTCTGTTGAAAGCAGTGTTTTCACTCTATTGTTTTGTTTTTTTATGATTTTGTTTGCAAGACATGTCAGTCAAAAGTTCTGAACTGCTGCATGTTTTGTTGATGTGCAAATCTTTATTTTAAATAAAAAAGTGAAAATTGCACATATTATAGGTTATTTAAAATGTTCTGGAAGAGGATATCCCAAAACAATTCTACAGTGACCTGTGCTGAGCCCTGGGTCTCTACATGCCCAGCCAGCACCCCTGGTAAGAATCAGGACTTGGGTAGTAATGGACTGCCTGCTCAAACATTGCCAACCAACTGTTGTATAACAGTCATAGGAAAAGGTCATAATCCGATTACAGATATGTTATAATAGACTGGTTACTAGTGGATTACATTAAAAAACACTGTTGCACACCGGATGGTAAAAATGCTAAATCATTATATTTGGCCCTGCTTGATTTTTGTGATCTCTTTCACAGGCAACATGAACTCACTCCACCAATCTCTGTTGCCTCTGTGTTTGGCATAGCAATAATCAAGCTGACCAAGCTGATATGGTAACTCCCCATCATTTTGATGTTACATGTCACGATTGGCCCCTCCCAGTCCAGTTCATGTGTTTGTGTAGTTTTGGTTTACCCATGTGTGTTTGTTTTGTGCCAGCCCCCTCGTTTCATGACTCCACCCCGACTGTCTCCACCTGTTTTCCACCTGTCCCTTGTTATCCCTGTTGTATTTAAGCCCTGTGTTTGTACTTGGTCTTTGTTGTTTGATGTGTTTGCTTTGTTTGATCGTGCTATCTGTTTGAACTGTTTGAACCATTTATTGTTTGTCATCATGTCTGTATATTGTTCTATCTTTGTTGGCTCTATGACCCTGGACCGTTTTGACCATGACCCTGGATTTGCCCAAGATAAAAGTCGCTTATCTCAGCATGTGCGTCCGCCTCCTTGCTCTGTGTTACATTACAAATGATTTAACTTGTAACAAACAACAAAATGATAGTTTGCTTCAGCTTCATCAAGTATTATGTACATTTACAAAGGCAGCTCAAATTTAAAATCACCTTAATAAATCTCTATCAGTGTATTACAGTATTTTTTGTGCTCTGTATGGATTACTGTAACATTACTGTAACTGAAGATTTTAACAATCATCAGCACAGAGTTAAACCATTAAACTTAAGAAGAATGTGCAGCTACCAGCAATTACTTACTTAATTACTATCATGTCTAATGTTTATCATGTTAGTTTTTTTACAGTTGAATGCATGATCAATGATGCAGACTAGATTTCATCCAGTTTTTTAGGTGAAACCAGTGTTGACTATAAGACGCAGGAGGTTAGCTTTTTACCCTGCAAATATTATCCTCTCATAACATTACAGCATGCTTATTTTTCCCTAGCAGTATGGCACTGAGCCTAACCTGGCCACTTCTTTTTCTGGATATGGTAAGTGGCCTCCCAACCATGGTAAGAACTGTCTATTGACTCTGATTAATGGGCCATATCCTATTTTTTTCATACATATTATTTTTACGGGCGGCACGGTGGCGTGGTGGGTAGCGCTATCGCCTCACAACGAGGAGGGCCTGGGTTCGATTCCCCGACCGGGCGGCCAGGGTCCTCTCTGTGTGGAGTTTGCATGTTCTGCCCGTGTCTGCGTGGGTTTCCTCCGGGTTCTCCGGTTTCCTCCCACAGTCCAAAGACATGCAGTCAGGCCAATTGGACATGCTAATTTGCCCCTAGGTGTGAGTGTGTGAGTGACTGTCTGTGTCTGCCCTGCGATGGACTGGCGACCTGTCCAGGGTGTATCCTGCCTTCCGCCCGAAGACTGCTGGGATAGGATAGCATCCCCCCGCGACCCTGACGGAGAAGCGGCTTAGAAAATGGATGGATGGATATTATTTTTACCATTTATGCGCTCTTTTATACCAAAATCTGTCATATTTCATTTTAAATGACTATTTTCCAACCTCTCTTTATGCATTAGAATTAATCAGGCTGTTTTAAGCTCAAGGCTGTTTAAATTCAAGATAAAACTAGATAACAGATCACAGGCATGATGATTTATCAGTAAGGCTACATCACAGGATCACCTAATGACCATTTTCAACATGAGTTGAGTGAAGTTTTTATCTTTGGCCCAAGTGTTCCTTTTCTGCAGACAACTCTAATTAAAAAAACAAGAAGGACTCTACGCCTTTCTAGGCATCAACAAGATTGCTTTAGACGGCTGTTTTCTGTACTGACACAGTGCAGTTGCTCTACTGTAAGAAAATCAACAAAGGGAAAAAAATGCTTAGTAATTGAGAGTCTCTCGCTCCGCAGTATCAACCATAAATTCTGCAGGAGTGTTAAAAGCCGCTGACCGTGCTCACACACCCACTCTCCGTGACGACTCTGCAGTGAGTAGACGAGCCGTGCTGTCACTTTCTCTCAACCATTCCAAAGTTCAATGAAATTGTAGAAATAAATGGGAATGCTTTGCGGAGCTTTGCGGAGGCCTTACTCATAAAGATGCCATTATTCCTCTTGTCTGTGCTTTGCAGCTGCCTGAGAAAGGTGCTCCTGCATTCCTCTGCTAAAGGACGTTTTTTTTTTACAGTATACCATACACCCACCAAACACTTTATTAGAAATGCTGTACTAAAACTGTGTCGGGCTTCCCTTTGCTCTCAAATGAACCTCATTTCTTCATGGCATGGACTCCCCAAGATGTTGGAAACATTCCTTTGAGATTCTGGTCCATGGTAACATGACAGCATCATGCAATTTCTGCCAATTTTTCAGATGCACTTTCATGCTAAAAATCCCCCGTTCTACCACATCCCAGAAGTGTTCTATTGGATTCAGATTGGGTAAATGGAAAGGCCACTGAAGAACAGTGAACTCACTGTCATGTTCATTTTCATGCTGGTAGTAGCCAATAGAAGATGCGCAAACTGTGGCAATAAAGGGATGCACATGGTCAGCAACAATACTTAAATAGGCTGTCGCATTCAATCAGTGATTGGTTGGTATTAATGGGCCCAACATTCCCCACAACATTAAAACACTTCCATCAGCCTGGACTGTTAATACAAGACAGACTGGGTCTATGGATAAACACAGCTGGTGCCAAATTCTGACCCTACCATTTGTGTGCCTCAGCAGAAATCAAGATTTTCATTTTTTCCAGTCCAGTTTCCATCTTTCTGTGTCCATTGCAGCCTCAGCGTTCTGATTTGGGCAAGGACCTGATGTGGTCTTCTGCTGTTGTAGCCTATCCGCCTCAAGGTTTGATGTGTTGTGCATTCTGAGATGCTTTTCTGCTCACCATAATTGCACAGAATGGTAATAGGAGTTGCTATAGACTTTCTGCCAGCTCTAACCAGTCTGGCCATTCACCATTGACGTCCCTGATCAACAAAGGTATTTCTGTCCAAAGAACTGCTGCTTACTGGATGCATTGTGCATGACAATCCCAGATCAGTAGTTATAGAAATACTCAAATCAGCCCAGCTGGCACCAACAATGATGCTATGGTCACAATCGCTGGCCGTTTTTCCACTACTGAGCCAAATGGTTCTCAGGGTCATACTCAGCCTTTCCATGCTAGTCTGGACTCATGAGACTGGGTATGGTTTCTTTTTCCATCTGTTGTCCCACTAAATCGAAACCAGCTAACACTCTGGAAATATAACCTGTACTGCACTGGGTTTCACCTGTTGCCGAATAGCTAGCTACATTAGCATTAGTGTCACCTGGCAGGGTACAGCTCAAAGCACCACAGATCAATTATATTTTTTATCTTTCTGTCACTTCAACGCCAGTCATTCAAATTTGTGCTCTCAATTACAAGTCTTTATCTTCCGAAAGGGTGTTTTTAATCATCGGTTTGCTAGAACTGAGCCCCTACTGCAGTGGAAGGCATCACACATTCATGTTAGCTTAGCCTAGCAGGCTACAGCTTAAAGCACTGCAGCACAGCTTTGATTTCGGCTTTCTGTCACTTCACCATCAATCTCTTGACTTCACTCTTGTCGTAAGTTTTTAGCATCTACATTTGTGATATTAGAGCACCAGTTAGCCCAATCACACCTGCACTGGGGTGTGGATCTCTTCAGCTATGTTAATTTAACTAGGAGAGAGGAGCCAGCAAGCATTAGCTTAGCTAGTTATGAAGTTACAGCTCCAAACACTAGAGAACAAGTTTAATTTCAGCTTTCTGTCCCTCTATCATCAGTCGCTCGACTTCATTATCTGCTAAATGTAAAGCTTTTGCTACTCAAAATCGATCCTGTAGATAGTAGAGCTGGCAGCATGCTAGCTAAGCTGGCGCTTATCAGTTACCCTCTCGTGGTTATCAGCACTGTTTAATATTTTGAAATCAGTGTTAGATTGAAGCTTTGATGCTTATTGAATGGTGGTTTTTAAAGTCGTGCGCTGCTTATTTTCCATCCATGTGAGTTAACTGAAGTTATTTGATTATTTTTGGGTTTGAAATAATGCAGCAGGTTGCTGTGGCACAATACTGGCATAAACATAGAACCAATCGGTGAACAGCTCTATCATTACATCGTCCCACTGAATGGTTCTGTGGCCCTGAGTGCCGTTAGCTTACCATGTTGGTACCAGTTTTACCCTCCGCGCTCAGAACTGTTTGGCCCTGCAGTGGAAAAGAGGCCACTGAGATAACTTTTTCCCTCCATTCTGATTACCTGAAGCTGCTGGCCTACATTTGCATGAATTTATGCCCTGAACTGCTGCCACAAAATTGGCTGTAAATAGAAATTAATGTATACTGGATTGTACTGGATGTCAATACCATAATAGTACTACATACACAGCAATTTAGAAGTATTTAAGTGATAAAAACAGATACAAGCATGTGGATCAATTTAAATACATAATACATAGTTTAAATAAACTTGATCACAAGGGACATACTGTGCATTAAAACATCACTACACAGGTATCTCTTTGTGTTTGTAAGCATAGCTAAAGCTTCATAATAATAAGACAGTAACCTAGAAGTTGCATGTGGAATAACAGTAAGGCTACAAAATGAAGTGTTACATTCCATTTTGTACAGTAAATAGAATAAACAGTAAATAGAACCAAGAAATCTGGTGTAGTGCGGTATATTACCACCAATTTCTTAATGATGCACAAACATGCAGTCCATGGCTTTTAGCAATGAACCACAAGCCAGCAAGAGTGTTGTTCAGTAAAGGTATCGTGCAAAATCTCAACATATGCAGTGATCATTTTCACCTGATGATTATAAGGAAGGTCGCAAACTGAAACCTACAGCTGTTCCAGATAAATTTCTTCCAAGGTGAAGTGGATTTGAGGTAAGCTTTGTTTACTTTTTTCAGTCTTCGCCTGAACTTAGCGATGGTTTGTCACATACAGCTAACATGCTTGATAAACCCTGCTTTATGCAGTTTGACTGTAAAAAAGTAAAAATTTTTTAAAAAGTTTTTTAAGCTGAGAATTTGCTGAAATTTGAAGTAGCGTATGTTACATGAATGATGACGTAATGCAAAATGTATTCTCCATTTTTCATTTCTTTTTTTATCGCTGGTTTACATTAAAACCTGTCAATACAGTGCTATAATGAGGTAAGAGAAGATAATGTGTACTTAAAATGGACACATTAAACCACTGACATACATCATCGCTTTGCTCTGTCATTCTGGACAAACCTTTTCCAAATGAACTGAGTGGCAACTAATCATGTTAATATGTTGTGTGGTAACCGATTGTTTTACATCCATAATTAAACAGTGAGATTCAACACTGGAACGTACACCTAAGATCAGGAGATCTAAAAGTTTCTAAAACATTTTTTTATTTAAAAAACAATATTAGGCTGCTTTGGGGCTCACAAACAGCCTGCAATTCTACATAGACTTTCTCTCTTTGGACCTCAATCTGCATGTGTGTTAGTGACATGCCCCCAGATTGGCCAACAAGTGCCTGTCCGCTGTAATGAAAAAACAGCGTTCACTTAAACAGCACATTAAAAGTGTACCCTGGTCTCTTACTCTGTGCTGATGTTACAGTATTGATGTGGCCGTAAAACAGGGGTGCACAACTCCAGTCCTGGAGTGCCAGTGTCCTGCACAGCTTGGTAGTTTCCCTGCTCAAACAGATACTGTAAACCTGCCAATTAACAGATGAGTTGAATCAGGTGGGTCTGAGTAGCAAGATCACCACACCACGCTGGACACCAGCCCTCTAGGACTGGAGTTGTGCACTCCTGCTGTAAAACTTTGACATTAGACATTAAGGCCCCACTGGCAGTTTAAAAAAGAAAAATTGCACTCATACATGTATCCACACACGTATGCACGTACAGAAGGCTTTGATATGCTCCTTCATCTGAACAGCTCCATTGGCAAGAGACCTGTAAGCCATTGTGCTCCACTTTTTTGGACATGATACAAACATTTCTCTCCCCGGTTACACAATGCTTTTGTGTGATTAACTTTGACTTCCAAAAAACACTTGACAAAACAAAGCCCAACATTTTACTGTTGCTATTATTTTGGTCCTCTGGCTGAGACACAGCACAGACCCAAAGCGCTCACATCCTGTACATTTCTAAAGAAGGAAAGAGCTCATTGATTTCATTCCTCTCCTGAAACAATGCGAACTGGGCATGTACTTGCCCTTCGGCTGCGGAAACAGCCGAGGCCTCATCTCTGCGCGTGACATTTGAGAGATATTTACGAACGGTAAACAGAGCCCTTTCTGAATACTGAAACTGGTATGTGTGAGTAGTGGGACAGAAGGAAAAAAAAGGTCCAGGAGAGTTTGGCACATTTGGTCAAGCTAAACTGCAATAAATCACTCATGTATTTGGGATCCACTTCCACATTCACTGTGTAGAGGGCAATTCAATAAAATAACTTTAATTCTGGTCATATTATGAAATTATAATCATCAAGCCTCTGTTAATCTAAATAACCCATCCATCCATTCATTTTCTAAGCCGCTACTCCCTCAGGGTCGCGGGGGGCGGGGGTGCTGGAGCCTATCCCAGCAGTCATCGGACAGGAGGAAGGATATATCCTGGACAGGTCGCCAATCCATCGCAGGGCAGACAGAAAGTCATAACACAATCACTCACACACTCACAAACAGGGGCAATTTAGCATGTCCAATTGGCCTGACTGCATGTCTTTGGACTGAGGGAGGAAACCGGAGAACCCGGAGGAAACCCACACAGACAGAACATGCAAACTCCACACAGAGACGACCCCGGTCACCCGGCCGGGGAATCGAACCCGGGCCCTGTTCGCCGGGCCCTGTACGCTTCCAACCGCGCCACCGAATCTAAATAATATTAAAGCTATATAGGATTCTTTTGTGAAAATGGAAAGAAGGAACATTACTAAGTCAGGAGAAAAATGTGTTTTAAAATGAGTTTAAATATGGTGTCCAAGTGCTTCTGATTCTGTGGGAGATTTTTGGATCACATCATCCATCTTTATGTACCTTGTATCTCCAAAATAATAAGTTTACAGGAGAAGGAAAACACATACTTCACTTTTGATGCAAGTCAATGTAACCACACATATTTCCAAGTCATTTTGGGTTGTTTCTTTCGGTCTATTCATCATGATAGATCTTTTCAAAGTATTTAAAAACTGAAAAACCACAAAAATGGAGATACAAGGTTGTGTTCTGACAGCAGTGATATGTAATGTCGATAATGTGTTGCGCTCTACTTTGCCTCACAATGTTATGAATGTATTTTTAAAAATATGTAATCACAAAACTATTGTAAAGCGATGTCTCAAGAATCAGGCAGTGTATTCAAAATGATTTCATATCAGCATTGGAAAGGAAGCTTTTAGTGACATGAAATGCTTTGGACATCTGGTTCCTATCACCACCACTGTGAACAATTCTAACTCAGTAAGTTGCCCCAAAATAGAGCATTTCACATCAAACCACTCTGAATGACTTTGTTTATGTCTAGACTACCTATTTATACAGAAGTTGCCCTGTAACGTATTGGTAAATGAGAGTACAGCCAAAGATATACAGAACAGCAAGATGACCAACTGTGAGATGTGTTAGCAGAGCTGTGCTGTATTTATGATTACCCTGGAGCAAGGTTTTCTGACAGCCTCAAAAAAGAAACAGGTGAAATCAGAATTCAATACCTTCTCACATTCTGGTCTTGAAAGAACATTTTGCCAAGCCTGCCAACAATTACCTCATTCCAGAGCAACGCAACCCAACCCTGCTCCTGGAGATCATAATGTTCACCGTAATTCAGTTCTAGTACAAACATGACACGGCTGCTGGAGGCCTTTAGGAAACATCTGTGGTCAGGTTGGAAATAAACTCTTCTGGATCATGAAATAAACTCTTCTGGAGTAGGAGCACCCTTCCTCTGCCCTGCAACATTTTCCATGAATTATTTCTTAAACATAAGCTTCACAGCTGCTGATAGAAGTCACAGCAGTGTCACGTTGTACACTCTTCATTCAAATGGTGAATTCTGGATTAAGCCGCTCGCTTTGATTCCAACCTTGAAGTAATCCAGTTTACAGTGTTTAATAATGAAAGAAGTGCCTTTACTGAAGTAAATCAATCACACATAGCCAAGTGAACACAACGGGTGACTGGGGAGAAGGAAGTGGAGTATTATGTTGATTTCAGAGGGTGCTTAAAGACCCATTACAGAGCTCCATATTTATGACATGAATTATTAATTTATAGCGTAGCCTAAGAAATTGTGTGCAATTCAAGTGCAACCACACTACTTGAGCTCTGCCAAATGACTTGGTCTCAGTCAGCACTACTGCCCAAATGTCAAGGGGATTTCCAGTGTGGGGAACTTTTTCTGAGTCACTCCATGAGTGGTGCATTTGCGCTGACCCAATGTGTTATAATGGAGTTTAGTTGAATAAAATGAACATTCAGTTATTGTCCTGTAAACATTGTGTAGTTTGGAAGGTTGGGCATAATTTAATCATCCATTCTGTGAGTTTCTTTCTAGAATAAACTACTTTGCATCTCCTTTTAGGATTTGTTTACATTTGCAGTGTAGTTCTCTTGGTTCAGACCCAAGCAGAAAATGACACAGTATTACAGTTAGTTCTGCTTGGCTTGGGATCACATTGACATCAAACATGTAAACGAAAGTCAAATTGATTCCATTTAGCAAGCATTATGGCACACATTCAGTAACAATAATTGGGATAATATCTAACAAATGACATGCTGTTTTGTAGCCTATCAGAGCTCTATCTATCTATCTATCTATCTATCTATCTATCTATCTATCTATCTATCTATATTATTATTATTATTATTATTATTATTATTATTATTACTACTACCCCCCCCCCCAGTCATTTTTGGCCATTCATTTTGGTCCATCCTTCATGACAAAAAGGCCAACACGCATTTTCAAATTGTGTCAGAAACTGAAAAGACAAAAATAGAGATATGAGGTTTTGTTCTGACAACAGTGATATATATGTTGATTTTCAGTTTCTGGCATAATTTGAAGATGCATGTTGGCCTTTATATTGTGTCATGAAGGATGGACCAAAATAAATGGCCAAAAATGACTTGGAAAAAAGTCTGGTTCCATTGACATTGAAAGTACAGTATGTTTTTTCCTTCTCCTGTAAAGTTACACACACATATATACATATATATATATATATATATATATATGTATATATATATATATATATATATATATATATATATATATATATATATATATAAGCACTGTTTTATTGATGCTACAGGATTAATTTCATTTTATGATTATGACAATTATGAAAATATATCACTTCAAGATTTCCCAAAGGCACTTCTGCTATAACAAAAGAAAATTAATTGCTTTAGTCTTCATCATTTAGGGAAGAAACAGCCATAAACCATAAACTTTGCAGTAACAAACCTTCAAAATGAGTCATAAAAATGTATTACCAAAATACATATAGTTACTCGGTATTATTTATATTATTTCCATTAAAGAATCCAATTAAATCAGTTAATGCTAAAGAATGTAAGCTAAAGACAATGTAGCTGCAGAAACCTGCATTTGTGTTTTTCACTATTTATCTGTTGGTCATGCTAATGATGGACGCAAACATCACTTTACATCATTGTTTCTCATTTTCAATATCATGAAAATGATATTCTAAAGCAATAATAGGCTGTCTATTACTGTGGTTTTCTCATTAATGAGTAAAATCAATGTAACGCATGCCCTGAAGTAGCTACTACTATTATAATATTAGCATTATCATAACATTGAAAACTTGCACAGTTAATACATAATATATTTTATTTGTGCAGTGATTTGTCAAAAAAATTGTAATGGCTTTATATGTGCCTCAGTCTCATTTAAAAAACAAAACTTTCCGTCCTATTATAACCTATCCCAAGCTCATGAAGAGAGGCGTCCAAGGGGCATCCGGATCAGATGTCCGAACCACCTCAGCTGGCTCCTTTGAATGTGGAAGAGTAGCGGCTCTACTCTTGAGCTCCTCCCAGATGACCGAGCTAATCACCCTATCAAATAGAGTGTAGCCGCCACCCTGTGAAGAACACTCATTTCTGCCGCTTGTATTTGTGATCTCATTATTTCAGTCATTACCCACACCTCATAACCATAGGTGAGGGTCGGGATGTAGACCGACCAGTAAACAGAGAGCTTCGCCTTATGGCTCATCTCCCTCTTCACCACTACAGCCCAGTACAGAGACCATATTACTGCTGCTGCTTGTCCCAGCCTGCGGCCAATCTCACGATCCCTCTTCCCATCACTCATAAACAAGACCCCAAGATCCTTTTCCGAGCTAAGACCATGGACTCAGACTTGGAGGTACTGATCCGCATACCAACCACTTCACACTGCAAACCACTCCAGCGAGCGCTGGAGGCATCCATGTCATCCGGCCAAAAGAACAACATCATCTGCAAATAACAGAGACGCCACCCTCCAGCCTCCGCACATAATGCTCTCCTGACCCTGGCTACGCCTTGATACCATGTCCATGAATATCATGAACAGGAGTGGAGACAGGGCATAACCCTGGCAGGGTCCAAAGCTAACACTGAAAGAGTCTGACTTAATTCCGAATATACGAACACAGCTCTCACTCTGGGAGTACAGAGATTTAATGGCCCTGAGTAGTAGTCTCAGCACCCCATATTCTCTGAGGATCTCCCACAAGATATCTCAGGGAACACGGTCATAAGCCTTCTCCAAGTCCACAAAACACATGTAGACTGGTTTGGCAAACTTCCATGCCCCCTCAACAATCCATGAGAGGGTAGCTGGTCCATTGTTCCATGGCTGGAGCAGAATCCACATTGTTCCTCCTCAATCTGAGGTTCAACTATCAGTCGTAATCTCTTTTCCAGCACCTTGGCATAAACTTTCCCAGGGAGGCTGTGCAGCATGATACCCTGATAGTTGACACACACCCTCCGGTCCCCTTTCTTAAAAATAGGGACAACCACCCCGGTCTTCCAGTCCAAGAGCATGAGGTCCATGCAGTATTGTAGAGGCATGTCAGCCACGACAGCCCCACAATATCCAGAGCCTTAAGCATCTCCAGACGAATCTCATCCATCTCTGGTGCCTTGCTGCTGAAGAGCATGCCAACTACCTCAGTGTCCTCCACCAAAGAAATGGAACTTGACATGCCAGAAGCCTCTGGCCCTGACTCCCGTAAGGGAGGCATGTCTCCCGAATTAAGGAGTTCCTCAAAGTTTTCCACCAACCAACAATATCCTCATTTGAAGTTAGAGCTTCTCCACCCCTGCCAAATATAGCTTGGGCAAGCCACCCTGACCACTCCTGAGTCATCGGACACTTGCCCAGAACCTCTTTTTCCATGGCTTCACCAAACCCCTCCCATGCCCTGGCCTCTTTCTTCAGCTTGGCCTCCCTCACCACTGGTGTCCACCAGGGGGTTCCTGGGTTACTGCCCTGACAGGCACCCACAAGCTTTTGGCCACAGCTATGCCTGGCAGCTTCCACAATGGAGTTTTTGAACAGGGTCCATTCAGACTCCATGTCCCCTACTTCCTCCAGAACATGCAAAAAGCTCTCCTGGAGGTGGAAGTTAAAATCATTCTGAACAGGGGCCTCTGACAGTCGTTCCCAGCACACCCTCATTATTTGCTTGGGCCTACCGTTTGACCTTCAGTCTTCCCTTCCATCTGATCCAACTCACCACCAGTTGGTGATTAGTTGATAGCTCAGCACCTCTATTCAACTGAGTGTCCAGAACATATGGACCCAAGTCAGATGAAACGACAACAAAGTCGATTATTGACCTCTCATCCAAGGAGCTCTGGTACCATGTACACTTATGAACATCCTTGTGTTCGAACTTGGTGTTCATAAGCACACACAACAGTCAGAGTTTTCCTCTCTGTGATTTTAATTCACATTGAGGCAACCCTCTCGTCCACTTGGACAAACTGCAACTGCACTTCCGCCAGCCAAGGATTTGTGAGTACGCTAGCTAGCTAATATACTTGCTATAGAGACTACAGACTAGCCAACCATTTCAAGTTGTTTTGCCATTTTCTTTAAACATCACATTTACTGCATGGAGTACTTCAGTTGTGTCCTTCAAACTGAAAGTTCTTCAAAAATGAAATGCTCGTTATTTGAAGCCATGTTGAACCTGACAAGTATTTATAGCGGTTAAATTTAGCACAATGCAATTTCTGAAGCTAATAATGAAATCTGTAAGGCTTGAGTCATTTTGGACTTGGCACCACAGAAATTCAACACTTGACCTGGATGCATGAAGTGACTTGTGAACATCTCTGGCATCAGGGTTCATTTTAATCGAAACAAACCTGCAAAGTATGAACCCATGCAGAGAATACAGAACTGTTCTTATGGTCATTTTTTTGTCCTGCTCATCATGTTCATGTTAATCTTGACCTACATACAAGACAGTAGCACTGTGATATTATTCTTGGCTTCCTGGCACTATTAACCTGTCTGTATGCTTATGTGGAAACGCATCGAGTTCACTGTGGGTCTGCATGGAAGGTTATAATGATTTTCTCTTTATTGTTTTTTCACAATAACAACTTGCACAAACACAGAAGAATCTGTGATACACAGAGACAGAAAATAATCAGGCATAGAAGTACAAAAGCCCCCAAAAATTCATTTAAAGTTAAACAAATCTAACAATATGTAATAATGAGATGGTGCAGATTATAATGACATTGCTCAATCATTCTACCAGAAAATCTTATGTATGTGCTTGAATATGCCACAGGTTGGTTCAGATTCCATTTGAGGCGTTTATCTGTTGTGAGCCCTCGTAAATAATGTCACCTCTCAGGTTTGGTACACTGTGAAAACAGTGAGACATGGACAATCTATTTGCTCCTGTCAAAGGCCCAAGAATAACACAATAGTTGAGATTTTGTCCTGCTGTGTTCTGGTGAAAACATTTAGAGCTTGGTTCCTGAACCCCCCTGCAGATGATCACTTCTGACTTCTTGTCTTATAATGAGGAGGGCCCTCATATAGAGCCAGGTGGAACCTCCTTGCCATTTCAAACAGCTGTTCTCCACTACATTCCAACCTAATGCCACAGCTGGAGAAGCATCCCTTGCAGAGGACACATGCACCCATGATTGAAGGTTTTGTTCTCCATTTGATGGCAGACACAAGTGACCTCAAACTATGACAGCTCCATCCATTCACGCAAAAACATACAGAGAAATCTCCTTGCAAAGACCAATGTGGAACTCGAGAACTGCTTGTTTTTGTGAAGATAATTATCAGAATAAGGGTAGGTGTGAAATAAAATGTTGTTCACCCAAGAGCTGTCTTGGCAGATAGAGCTTTTGGGAGGGAACAGATATTAAAAATGACACATTTGTGAAGAGCCTTCACCCCCCCAGCCCCAATCATGATAACATCTATAAGCACCATGAGCAGCTGCGTATGAAAAGCTGGGCTGGCACAAGCCTTACTTCCCTGCTGCGCAGCCTGTAATCCTAAAGCCTGCGAGCTCAAGCGCTTCCTTCCTGAGATGGTTAGGGTTCAGTAATGGCCTCCTCTCGCCTCCTTTATGGCTCTGCTGCAGCTGCTTAATGAGCGAATGAATGCATCAGCTGCTGCAGATGAAAAATGGTGCCTGCGAATATCTCCCGGCCTCAGATAAGACAGGCTTGTGTTTACACAAGCACATAAACAAGCGACATGTGAAGACTGGTGGTTCAGGCTTTTATATCATATATGGGAGTCAATACTGAATTACTTGGTTTAGGTCTATTATCGTTATGAAATTTCAGCAGATGATTAATTGTCAATAAAATTATTGTGATTAATAATTTTATTCGTTTGTTTTTGTTCATTTTATGCAGCTATTAAAGTAGAAACCTCGAGTGGCCAAATTGGCCAATTAGCTATTGTTATTGTTTTGTAGCTGTTGAACCTTTGTAGCTCCCAAATGACAACAGAAACAGCTCAAGCTCAAAAAAAACAGTACTCACCACTGCCCTCTCCATGTGTTAAAGCACTAGTTAGGTAACACAAGAAACACTGGAACAAATAACCTTTTAAATAACTGAAACTTAATGCTTGCAGTTTGGGACATACAAACAACAATGTCTGATTGAATAATTAACTATACACCTGAATGATTTCATTTAGAGTACATTGATTATAGTAATATTTTCAAATTGACCAATTTCTGTTCATAATAACACAGTGAGTTTGAAGATGTATCTATAATTTTTAAAACAAACACGTAAGCAAAGAGATTCAACAGCACATATATATATATATATATATATATATAACATGTGGCAATGAGAATATTTCCAAAATAAAGAATATATCCAAAAAAAGCTCCTCTTTGCTGCACCATATAGATCCCCAGTTGATCTACTAAATTCTATGAATATTTTCTATCTGCCATTCAAATATTTGTGGACATGTTTTGAGGCAGTGAGAATGAATAAACTTTTTTCAAGACCTATAACACCCCTCATATATATATATATATATATATATATATATATATATATATACACAAATAAATATAATCATAAATTCATGAAAGTGTCAGCTGTTGATGCCTACACAAAATATAGCAATGTTTATCCCAGAAACTGCTTATAAATACCAGAAACATGGTATTTTTAATATTTTTACTACTAGCATGATGCTAATTTTTCTATGTAATATGAGTATCAAGCTAGCAATTCTATTCATGTATTATAGCTTATCTTAAACAAATTGTGTATTGGAGTTTTACAGTCTCTCTGCCTTCTGGTGAATATGTTAGTACTATTTACAGACCGCAGTCAGGTGCCAACAATATCACAGATTGTCCAAACATTTAGAACTGCCTTTTCAGACCCAAATTAATAATTGTTTTTAATTAGTGTTTACTAGTTCTTTCTGATGTCCATTACAAGCACATTTTGTTTCAGTGTTAAACAGCAGAGTTTACTGTCATAACAAAAGCAGACTCCAAACTCCATTAAGATTAAGATTAGGGTGTAGTGAGGTGTAGATGGTCAGGGTTTATGACATAGTGTGGAAAATAAAATCACGATAAAAATCCCAACCCCCACGCTAATCTCTAACAGATGTCATCACATTTGCCAGTGTGACACAAATCCCCACCACTTATGGTAACTAATGTGTAGGAACTCAGTTCACACCTACTGTGCAGTTATCTTTACATCAAATGCAGTCATAAGCTACACGATGTGTTCTCGCTCAGCAAAAAAAAAAAGACACCAGTGGTGGAGGCAGACTTTCGCTTTAGAGGTGTCTGTTCATGGGCTGAGGGCCTGTTACATCTTTTTCTTGTTGGATTCTGCTTGCAACACCAACAGCCTAAACACAGCCAGTTTTTAATTATTAAAACATTTTGAGTTGAGATTTTGATACAACGTTGATTAAACGCTGAAATGCGACCTGAATTTCTGTTATAAATCATATGCATTTCAACCTTATTACAATGTCAGATCATGGTTATCTGTATTCATGCATAGTAACTGTCAGTTTTCTGCTTTTCACATTTAAATCCCTCACCAGCTTAAAACTGTTTGTACAGTGTACTTGTTTTAAATAAATGCAATTCAATACCATTTTACTTTTACCTTGTGTATATATACATGTGCTGTTTTTAGGTGATTTGACATTGCAACCAGAACTCAACAAGACCTCACATCTATGTGGTGTGCCCATAGAAAGTGAAGACAACACTGTTAACATAAAACAAACATGCTGTTGCAATAACCCTCCCAAAAAGACCACTGACTTGCAGACTTAACGGTCATTACAATAACACATAACTGCTGACATTTAACTGTCTATTTCCTCTAACAACTGACAGTATATTGTAGTAACTGCCAGTATACTGTGGTAACTGACAGTATACTGTGGAGCCACAGTATATTGTCGTATACTGTGGCTCATTAACCAGAGTTCTGCATTTGCAGTGAGAGCAGATGTCTGAGATGAATGAGTGAAGACTGTGATTTACTTGTTTTGTTTCTGAAAATTGCTGATGATAAAGTGGAAACAAAGGCACACGTATGCAATAACTTCATCCTGTACTATAACAACATTTTCATTTGCATTGAAAGAAAGGCGGCTGGTTTCCCAGTGGGGACACCCAGCCAACCCAGGCCTGTCTCCCTACACACTTAGAGCTGACATATGCATATCGCTGTTGTCAGAAGAAAACCTCATATCTCCAAAATGGTAACTTTACAGGAGAAGGAAAAAACCTACTTTTAATGTAAGTCAGTGGAACCAGACTTTTTTTCCCAAATCATTTTGGGCTGGGTTTTTTTTGGCCCATTGCTCATGAAATTTACACAAAAAGGCAATATACATTTTCAAATTATATACAGAAAAGCAACAAAAATGGAAATACAAGATATAATACAGCCACGATATAAACTCCCCTACTATAGTGAACATAAGCGTCCACTGACATTTCTTTGCTTCTCCACAAGCTACAACTGAGTATCGAGTAGAATTAAGGAACATTATATATGTACAGTAGCACAAAGATTCAGAGCGTCAGGCTCTATATCTATAGATTTTCTGACATGCAAGTACAGTATTATACATTGTCAGCTCCAAAGATAGCAAGCTATGAGCTTATCCACATTCAAAAAACTCTATAATGAGAACATCAATCACAGATGTCTGAACACTGTGCTTGATAAGGAAGCTGCATCCGTGACTGACTACTTTGACACAATATGCATTGGTGTATATTTCTGAAGTCATGCCTGTGAAAGTTGGGGGTGGGGGTCTTTTGAAGCAATTTAACCTTGTTGAACATTATTGCTTTAAGTGTGTGTTAAATACATGTGTATTAAGTGCACTAATGGCCCAATTATTTACAGCCAACTCGACAAAATCTGCTGTAAACATGTCAACTCACCTCCTATAGTGGTGACACAATAGTCTCTACAGTGATAGTATTCCATTTCAAAAGCTAGAAAACCCCTTCTCAGGTTGAAAGAGGTTTTGAAACATTGGTGTGGATTTTTGGAGTCTGAATATTTTTTTGATTAATAATATATATAACACAGTCATATAAATGATTGCATTCATTGTATGCAGCTATTAAAGTACAAACCTCGAGTGGCCAAACTGGCTGATTAGCTACTGCTATTGTTTTGTAGCTGTCAGTTCTTAGTAGCTCCTAAATAATGATAGAAACAATTGATCAACTACATTCTATGAATAGTTTTCATCTGCCATTCAAATATTTGTGGACGTGTTTTAAGGCAGTTTCGTGAGAATGAATCAGTCAGAAAAACTTATTTTGTTGTTTTCGCAAGACCCAAAACATCTCATATATAAAAATAAATATAGTCATAAATTCATGAACGTGCCAGCTGTTGATGCCTACACAAAATATAGCAATGTTTATTCCAAAAACTGCTTTAAATTTCCAAGTTTATAAGTAGCATTTTTACATGAAATTTCTACTACTAGCATGATGTCAACTCACCTCCTTTCTCTGACATTTCGCTGGCATTAGAGAAAGACTTCTCAACGTCTTTTCAACTGCCCTGTGCCCACTGGAATTACATCTAAGAGACACTGCTGCAGTAAAGATGACAACCACCAACTTGTTTCCTATAACAACTGACAGCATGGCCGTGGCAGGTAAAGGCTGATCATGTTCTGCCTTTTGTAGCGAGAGTAGATGTCTGGGGTGAATGAGTGAAGACTGCGATTTACTTGTTTTACTACCAAAAATTGTTGATGATGAAAAGATTTTGGAGTTTTGGAAGTCATTTTCATTCATTTAAGGTGGAAACAAAGGCACATGCATGCAATAACTAAGTACATTGAGGTTCATCCTGTACTATAACAACATACGTAGCTTACTAGGTTGTATTTATTAGCTTAGTGGCTAAGCTAGCAGTCAGAGATTTCCAGTGGTTGTGTGATGTATGTGCGTGATGCATGCTGGGTATTGTAGTTAGAGCTCATGAACAGAAACAATACATAAACAATAGAAAACAATATAATACCGTAAATTATGTCAGATGGGTGAGGCTGAGGGAGATGATGCTGTACTACAGAACATGGCATAACATGACAAGTAACAAACTCTAGACTACAGGTATTTTCTCAGGAAGACAAATTCCAGCTATATATTTGAGCTTTGCCCAAAAAACCCCCATGATTATGTAGTCTTGTAATCAAAGTGTCTAAGCCCCGTCCTTCTGGCTGTCTCCTCAGGGAGTTTGCTACGCACAGGGCAAGATCAGTCTTGGCCGGTGCCACTGCAGTGAAGGCTACCATCTCAGCATGGGAGCAATTAGTGTTGCAAAATGAAATCAGATGAAATAATCGCATGATTGAGATGTCTATGTGCCAATGATGTCATCATCTGTAATAGTCTGATTTCATCAAGATGTCTGTACAAGCCATTTGGTGGGAAGTAGGGGTAAGTAATTTACCTTAAGTAGCTGCTTAGGGCAATGTCAATGGAGGAGTTGACATTTGCATCACTGGAGGCACCCTCTTGAAAATAAAGGCTCCAAAATGGGCCTTGGCTTGGATGTATGGTGCTAGAGAAAACCTCTTATTGGTACAGAAGCTTTATATTATGGGGAAGAATCTTTAAAAAGGTTCTTCTTATTTGCATTGCATTCTTCTTTACAAAAACATCCATTGAAAGGTTCTATAGTACGAAGAAAAGTGGTTGTTCTATGGCATTACTCCAAAGAACCCTTACTGGTACCTTAAGTGAAAAAACTAAAGTATTGAAAGAGACAGAGGAAAAGGGCCTTTGCAAGGCCTGGTAGACCACTAAAACTGTCCCACCAGTTTTAGTTTGGAAACTAAAAAGCTTTCATCTTTGAGAGACAGAACTCTCCACTCTGCAAGTGTTTCTGTCTATCCTTCCACTGTGAGAAGACAACTCAATGCTATGGGTCTGAAAAGAATATGTAGCTGTCAATAAGTGTAACATGGAGCAAGGAGGCAGATGCATATGCTGAGATAAGCGACTTTTATTAAGGGCAAATCCAGGGTCATGGTCAAAACGGTCCAGTTTCAAATAGCCGATACAGAGAGCAGGAGGGACAGACATGACAAAATGAACACAGAACCTCAAACAAGAACCAAACACCACGAGAATACAATACACCCAACACGATCAAACATCCAAACAACACAAAGATCAGCGAATACAAAGGGCAAACACGGGGCTTATAAAACACAGGGATAATGAGGGACTGGCGGAAAAGAGGTAGCGACAATCACTAGGAAACCAAAACAAAGAACACGTGGACTAGACCAAAACAAAACACAAACACATGGACAGGACCGGGAGGGGCCAATCGTGACAAAGAAGAGTGAGTTGTGTTCCACATCAGTAAAGCACTTCTATATAGCTGTAATATACATTTCATAGTTTTGATCCTCAGCAATGTTCCAACATAGTTGAAAGCCTTCCCGGAAGAGTAGAGACTGTTGCTGCAGCAAAGGAGGACACACTCCCAATTAATACCCTTCATTTTAGAAGAAATGTTAGATGAAGTGTCTGAACTTTTGCACATATAGTTTATATACCCATTTATGGACTTACATTGCTGAGACAGTATCATTAAACACCTTGAGGACAAATTCAATTGGAATGTGCAAAAATGTTAACCTATGAAAACAGGCTGACATGCTCTGTTTTAAAAACATCTACATTGATTGATGGTCTATAACCATGGCATGGTATTCTGCATCATCACTGACATAGGAAAATTTTTTATCTCTGAATTTTTTTAAAGGAGAAGGAAAAATGTTTTTATTCCAAACCAATTTTAATGATCCTTTCAAGTGTTTTCAAATTCTGTAAAAAAAAGACCCGTGGTTAGATATTTATTTATTTATTTAATGTATTTAATGGAGTTAATGTACACTTCAAACACTACTCTTCAAAGAAGGGAAGGCCAAACACAACCTGTCACTTTCTCTCTACCATGCAGAAAGCTGAGGTTGATGTAAGCAAGGGATTGCAAATCCAATACAGGTTTAAGAGACGCTCGCCACTGGAGCTATCTAATCCTGAGACTTTACACCCCCCAGCATGCTCTTAAACACATGCTTGAATCTGGAGAGGGTGGAATTATCGCACGTATGAAGGGAGACCGAGCTTAGTCCATAAGAAGATTCATTTCCATAAGCACATATTGGGCGAGGTTCCTGTCTGGGAATTGGCTTTGCAAGAAAAAAAGATGCAATGAGACTTTGGAGCTCTGGGAGGAAAACTGAGTGTGCAACGTGACATTGAGGATTCATGCAAAATCCTTACCACCCAATTACTGGTTTTAGTTTCACCATGATCATAATTACACCAGCCCTTCTTTCATTATATACTCATGGCTGTGGTTAGTGTTTCATCCAGTTCAACTGTCCATAGAACATTTATAGTCTTCAGAGTCGTCAGACTCTGCTGTGAAATTGACTCGATTTTGGTCTCTCAAATTTGGATAACAAAGTTGGTGTACAAACTTGATTACATTGCATTGTTAAAAACAAAAGCGTCAAAAAGGATGCTTTGGAGTGATGCCACAAAAAAAAAAAAAAAAAACAAAAAAAAAAAAAAACGTTTGCTTTCCTAAAGAGCCTTTCAATTGGTGGTTCATTAAAGTGGAATTCTACCAACTGTTCAAAGTTTCTATAGAATCAAATGATTATCATGTAAATAAAGTCATTCAGAGCAGTTTGGTGTGAAATGCTCAATTCTAGAGAAACTCACCAAGTCAGGATTGTTCACAATAATAACGATAGGAACCAGATGAAGAGTTTCATGCCTTTAAATGCTTTTTCACAGAAAGTTATTACATGAAATAGTAAAGCTCAAGAATAAGCTGCCTGATGTCTGAGACACTGACATACAATAGTTCTGACAAAAGGTTTTGATTAAAAAGTGTTTTTGAATATCCATCAATTGACATGTAAACACTGTGACCTCTGGTTCCTATCACCACCACTGTAAAGAAATCTGAGTATGTTTCTCTACAATGAGCCATTTCACATGAAACCACTTTGAATTACTTGAATTACCTATCTCAGCAACTGAATTATGCAGACATTTTAAGAAACTGGTGGAGCTCTTCTTAAAAGAACCACTTTTGTATAAAGAAATACACATAAAACCTTTAAGATTTAAAGTGAACATGAAATGAAAATTGACCATTTTTACCTTGCTAATTTATATCCCAGGTCAAATAAAGCATGATTTTACATATAATACCATGTATAAGATAAAAGCCTTGCTTTTCCATTATTTGTTTCCATAAAACTTTGCTGCTTAGTTCACTGTGCAGCAGGCAGGAAACATACCATTAACCAACAATATCTTGTCTCACCTCCCCCTCCCAGCACTCCTATCTATGCTTGAGCAAAACTCTCAGCTAGCTCAGAGACCCTCATTAACACAACATTTCACTTGGAAATCTTTCACAGTATGGAAAGACTGCACTGTGATTTCCAGTTCACTTTTCTAATTTTACAGAACTGAAGTACATTTACTGTAAAGGTACCAACTGAAGCTTTTCCTAGAACTGTACATCCAGGCCAAGAACCATTTGTAACCTTTATTTTTGAGAGAGTAGATTATTCACATTTCATCGATCAGAGACCAAAAACATGTAATTCCACTTTGCTATGTCTCCTAGGGGTAAGACGCACAAAGAAGAAACAAGACAGTCCACCCAGACGCCAGACCAAAACCAAACTTAACAAAAAAAATACTAAGAACACAAGAAGCAAAAAACAAAACAAAGGAAACATAACTTCAGGGAGACCCAAGGCCCAAAACAACAAAGAACCTAATAACAATAAAAGAAATATAACTAACTTACCTAAGAAAAGAAAAAGAAACTACAAAAACAATACCCTCACTACACTACCGATAAACAAAATCCAACAGATCGAACAAAAAGGGCAGGTCACCCCTACGTTTCCTTTCTGACAAAAGAAACGAAACTACCATAACATCTTTACTGGCCCACAGAAACCTGTAGGTCAGTAAATGGACAAAAACCCAGTCTGTCGACTGGCGGGCAGCCAGGGGAGCAGAACCATGCGAGACCGAATAAGAAAACCGCTCCATATTGCCCCGACATCAAAGGCCCTTTATAACCGGCGCCAACAGGAACAGCCAATCACACGCCGGGAAAACTGAGACGTCAGTCACACAGCAGCAAGGTCCACCTGAAAACTGAGGGAAAGGGAGAGAAAAAGGAACATCCAAACGCAGGACCTAACAACTTATACAATAGTATCTATGAAGTTAGACTCAAAGGCCAATCTTTAACAGAGTAAACACCATTAAAAAGCAGTTTGTAGCTAGGTCTGTGTTACAAAGCTGAATGTCTTACATGCACAGGAAATAAGCTTACTTAAGACTGTAGTGCAGCTTTTCGCAAGTGCTTAAAGCAATACAAACAGCTATGTGAGCTAGGTTTGCAGACAGAAGCTAATATATAAATTCTCTGCAATGACTTCATATACAGGATTTATAAATCATTCCACCAGGCTTTTAAGTGTTCTCCTGTGGGAGTCATAAAGACCTCACACATCTCATGCATTTCCAAACCTGAGGGAAGGTAGCAGTAGCGTATCTCGTTGTGCAGTATATTCACATGACCCACTTCTTGTCATTGCTGTGACTTTGATGTGTAGGTCATGTGGATTTTCAGATGGCTAAAAACAGACACATCAGAGCCTACAGTGAATATCTGTTATAACTAGTGTGCCTACAAGCCTGTGTAATGTGTGTGAGGCTGTTTCTCTCAGTAGCAGCCGGCACTTTCCATTTCCTTTTTAAAAGCAATAAAGTGACTTGTTTATTTCTATGAAATGTGAAGGGATCTGTACCTTAACTTAAAATCAAATGATTATTATTGTTCAAATTAGCATTTAAATGATCCCCAAATCACATCAAATGTCTGTATTCACCTTTAATATGGTGATTTTAGCCTGTCGCACCTCACTGACACTTTTCTGTGAAAAATATTCATTAAAATCTTCTAGTGACGCCACAACGGCTATGTTATTGGGTTAATGTCCAAGCCTTTGAAATAATAGACACTGAAAGAAATACTGAAAACACAAAAAACTTTTTTTTAACTTATTTATTTGAAAGGTTCTAAAAGCATTTCATAAATATAAGTTTATCTTTCTAGACAACTATGAATTCAATTAAACACATGGTTTTAAATGCCATTTATACATCTGCCTAAAAATTAGCAACAGGCCTGTACAAAATACTGTAAATTTCAGAAAAATGCAGCTCATGTAGTGTCTGATTTGATAGCCTGATCTGTGAAAATAACATTTTCTGAAGGTTAAGCACTTACTTTGATTACTACGTTCTCAAAAAACAGCAAAGAAAAGTGCTTGAGGCCTAAAATGACGTCTATTCACAGAAAGTGCCAGCTAGTTCTCTCTAGCACTCAGATAGCCTGGTATTGATGTTTAGCCTGATGCTGATGATAGTAATATGTTTAGTGTCAATCATGTATTAAAATGCCCTGTTTTATTTTATTGCAATTTATTTAAACTTATTGGATGTAAACTTGGATGTCCTTTCTACACAACAACTTAAAGTATGCTAGGTTTATGCTGAGATCTATTAAGGCTCTTGCTCTCTGGTCAGTTGAATTGATGTCTACCTATGCATTAAACAACACCGTCCTCTTCTGGTAGAATACAGCACTGCAATGAGTTTGTGTAGAATTTTTGCCTAAATTGTATGACTGGTTCTTGGCGTTTTCCTAGTTTTCCTAAGTTGTTTGGAACAATACGTTAGATTAAATACACAACCTTCGCCCAAACAAACTGTCTGTTTCTACTAACTTCTTCTTTCGGCTGCTCCCTTTAGGGGTCGCCACAGCAGATCATCTGCCTTCATCTTGCCCTATCTACTGCCTCCTACTTTTACACCAACCGTCTCCATGTCCACCTTCACTACATCCATAAACCTTCTCTGAGGTCTACCTCTTCTCCTTCTACCCGGCAGCTCCATCTCCAACATTGTTTGACCAATATATCCACTATTCCTCCTCAACACATGTCCAAACCATCTCAACCTGGCCTCTCTGGCTTTATCTCCAAACTGCTCCACCTTCACTGTCCCTCTGATCTGCTCATTTCTAATCTTGTCACTCCCAACGAAAATCTCAGCATCTTCATCTCCGCTACCTCCAGCTCAGCCTCCTGTCTTTTAGACAGAGCCACAGTCTCCAAACCATACATCATAGCAGGACGCACTACTGTCTTCTAAACCTCCCCTTTCACTCTTGCTGCTATCCTTCTGTCACACATCAGCCCTGACACCCGTCTCCACCCACTCCATCCTGCCTGCACCCTCTTCTTCACCTCTTTTCTACACTGTCCATTGCTCTGGATGGTTGACCCAAGATATTTGAAGTCATCCTCCTTTACGACCTCTACTCCTTGCATCTTCACCTTTCCACCTGCCTCCCTCTCATTCACACACATGTATTCCGTCTTGTCTCTACTGACCTTCATTCATTCACTTCATTCCTGTCTGTTTCTACAAACTACTCAGCATTAATAATTAACATGCTGCATGTTGTGTTTAGATGGATTCCATCTGTTGGCTTAATTTTCACATAACTATCACTGTGTGTCAGGGGCACTGAAAATACAAACCCAATTCCAAATAAGTTGGGACAGAAGGTAAAATAAAAATAAAAACAGAGAGCAGTGATTTTTGAGCCATCTTCTTCAGGTATTTCATGAAAACAATACAAAATAAAGATATTTAATATTTTACCTTATCAACTGTAATGATTTTAAAGTGTATTTACCCATACATATATTCCACCAAAGTAGGGACAGGGACAATGTAAGAGTCGGAAGTTTGTGGAATGATCAAAACACCTGCTTTGTAGCTTTCCACATGTAACACGTGAACAGGTAACAGGTAATGCTATCATGATTGGGTGTAAAAGAAGCATCCGCTTAGACACTAAGAGTTCACCATATTGCAAGAAAACTGCACAAGTAAATAGTGCAAAACTTAGAAAAAGTAAAAACAGCATTTCAACTGAAGTACTATATCAGAAAAAAAATCCACTTTCACAACCACAACAATTTGTGTCCTCAGTTCCCAAATGTTTACTAAATGTTGTTAAAAGCAAAGGTGAGGTAAAACAGTGATAAGCACGCCCCTGTCCAAATGTTTTTTTGGAATATGTTGCAGGCATTAAATTCAGAGTAAGTTTGTATAAATAAAACAAGGCAAGTTTATTTATGTAGCACCTTTCACTGCTGTCATTCAACATGCTTTATATATATATATATATATATATATATATATATATATATATATATATACAAAAAAAATAAAGATTATTAGTTGAAACATTAAATATCTTATCTTTGTATTGTTGTAGTACATACAGGTCAAAAAGGATTTGCAAATCATTGCTGTCCATTTTTTATTTACATTTTTCCTACTGTCCCAGCTTTTTTGGAATTGGGTTTGTACTATGGAGAGTAATTTATAGAGCGGAGCATCATTGTTATTCCTCTACATGCATATGATCTGATGAAAGGATAGAACAATAGCACCAGTACTACTACTACTAATAATAATAATAATAGCAAAGATAATCAGTGCATATCATGTACCCATTAAAGGTGCAAAAACGCAGTGTAGTAGTACATCCTACAATCAGGATGGCATTTGGGCCAAAGCTGTTGAAGGCAGCCATCTGACATAAGAGTCAGTCAGACAGTAAACCTGCCCAAAGGTGATAACATGACCGGAAGAAAACAATGTTATGAGGTTTTATGCATAAGGAACAATGACCTATATAGTCTTAAATATAGATTAAAAACTGAACAAATTGTGAAATAATACGTGCAGATGCCTGTGAGGAAGTACTGAGTTTGGATTTTATTGTATGAGATGAGAAGTCATGTACAATGAATAGACTGTAATGGGAGCAGGCTGTCACTTACAGCCATCACTTTATTTGACTAATGTTTTAACGGGACACTTTGCTCTATTTAATGATATCAACTTTCCAAAAATTCGGCACTCTCCACATTGAATGGTATAGTTTCTCTTTTCTGTTTTACCTGATTAGACTCTCGAAGGGCTGAGCCATGCAGTATCCCCACCAGAACTATAGAGGAGTGAGGTTTGTGTGGAGATGGTCCACCTGTTTCAGCACTCATAGATCATTCACTCATTGGAAAAGCCCTACAAACACGACAGACTGGGTCAGTGTCTGCAACTCTTGTAAACTGATTTTCCCAGACATGAGCAACTGGCACCACCTTGTGACTCATTTTATATTTTGGATCACAGCTACACTGGTATTAACTGATCGAACTAAAAAAAAAAAAAAAAAAAAAAGATTAGTATGTTTCTATATAATACCTACATAAGCTTGTATTTTGGCACATGTGTAAGAACAGATTCGTTCAAAAAAGATGAATGGTGTCATTAAAAACAAACAAATTACGTGTTTAAAAATGCGGTTTAAATCCTAATGTTTCTAATGCAGATTTATCTTTTTTCAGCGTCAACGCAGAATATAAAGAAGATATTCTGATATTTAATGTTGTTATTAAGGACACCTTAATTACGAACAGATCATTAGTTTGAATCGGTTCTTTTCAACAAATCAGGCGAATCGATTCAGAATTCCAACTCTATCAAACTTCCCGTTGTATCCGCAGAACACTGGAATACTGATTCTGTTTACTTTGGTTTAAGCGTTTATTGTTCATGGTTGGGTGTATAATGAAAAAAAACACTCCTTACCCTGATATTCAACGAGGAAGTTACTCTAGGCCGAGTAACTTCACTTCACTACGCCTTCAAATCGGGAGAATCGATTCAGAAGTAGAACTGATCAAACTTTTCGTCGCATCTGCGACGTCTAGCACTGTTTACGTCCGTGTTTTAGAATAACTGTGATACAAAATGAATACAATTTTTATACCATCATAAATTCATAACACAGAATGTTATATATTAATTGCTGCATCTGCTCCACGTCTTTCTTAGCTGGCTTCTGTGGACCTGTCTAACTCCATTAGCGAGCAGAAGCAGAGGATTCAGACTGACTCACTGAACCTCGTGGTACAAGGAGGAGAGGAGAATATTTGACTTGGGAATCAATGAATCGGCTCTGTACCCAATCGATCCTCCACTCAGTAGATGTTATTTAGCTAGAATAAAATTCGGGTTTTGTTAGTTTTTCATAGCGTCCTTTAGTTAAAAGCATTTCTCTGGTCTACTCTTTCAGCTCTTTAGTCTTACTTGGTGAACCCCTCTCTAACTCAGATGGAACCTTCCACGCAGCTCGCGCGTTGCTAGGTTACGGCGTGTGGGAAGGCGCGCGCGTGCCGCCTCCTCTCAGACGTCGTTGTGTTTCTGACTCCGGCGTCATTTAGAGCTGATATGACTGGACTGAACTCACCGAGGATGGAGGCGAATATCGTGGTGCTGGGAACGGATAATGTCGGAAAATCAGGTGGGTGATCTATTCAAGTTTTAGAAACGAAATTATGCTTATTATTATGCTGCTTGCCGTGACGAAAAGTCCGTCTTAGCCAAGCTCGAGGGCGCAGACAGCCAGTACTGATTCTGTTTACTCTCGCTTTAGCACTTACTGTTCGCTTCCTCACCCGGAGATTCATCGGGGAATATGGAGATATTGGTAAGTTAATCTTATTGAGGCTGAATAACTTCACCTCACATTAAGGACTGAGCCCCTGAGATACATTTCCAAAACTTTGTGTTTCTCCACAGAGTCCATCTACAGTCACAACATTAGCGTGGATGGGAGAGAGCAGACTCTCAATATTTGGGATTCTCCCTATTCACAGGTAAGGGTTTTCACTGTTGCACTCCAGAGTAAATTAGCAATACTAATACTGTTAATACTAGTCCATTAGTAATATTACTAGAACTTTTGGAGTGGTAAGCTATCACTATCTCATACTCATGAAAGTGACATCCCCGTACAGAAGTCTGATATATGGCCATATATGCACATATATCATTAAAGGTCAGGCATGTATTTCTAAATATATGTACATATATGATATGTTCATATTTACAAGTATCAAATATTGGACATATATGCATGATATAAGGATGGTAACTATATGTGTTTCTGATCGGTGGATGAATATATATATTCATATAGATCATGTATATACTCTCTGTCTGATATATTTCTGATACATAAGTCTGGTACAAACACGAAAGTTATTTTTTAATCTAAAAGGCAAAAACCAGCAACACACATGCAATAAAAACTCCTTACATAACACGCAGCTAGCATATATGAGTGATATATGCCATCAACATAGGCATAAGGTTTTTTATATATATATATATATATATATATATATATATATATATATATATATATATATATATATATATATTAATTGCACTATGCATATATGCTTATGCATGTTGTTAGATGTCTGACATACATTTCTCAAATTTGAAAATGGCCAATTTCAAGTAAGTTGGCATATATGTGCCATAAACGTCAACATGTGAATAAGGTGTATGTAAGGGGAATCCATACATGCTAATATATGTTACTTATTTGAAAGACATATATTGCCATGTGTCAGATTTCTATATGGGTCTTGAATGTCTCAGCAGGACTTGTCCTCCGAGTCCATCACCTATGAAAAGAGAGTGCAGTGGGCCGACGGCTTCGTCCTGGTCTACAGCATCTGTGACCGAGCCAGTTTCAACAACGTCGGCAAACTCCTGCAGAGCATAAAGGCTACAAAGGACTATGCCGGCTTAGAGAAATTGCCGGTAGTTATCGTAGGAAACAAGAGGGATCTGCACCACCGGCGCACGGTCCTCAGCGAGGACGGTCGGCTGCTGGCACTCTCTGCAGATTGTCAGTTCTATGAAGTCTCAGCCGCTGAGAACTACCACAGTGTCCTCATGGTGTTCCATGGCTTGGTTAACCGAATCAGGGAGTCTAGGTCAGCAGTCAAAAAGCCGGCAGGCATCAAGGGCATTGTCAAAAGCATGTCTGCCGTGTTTGCCCGGAGGCGTACCGACTCACTGTGAGCCAGACGGTGTTATAGAGTCACACCTGATTTTGGTCTGAGGTGACCTACTTTAAATGCCAGAAACAAGGGCAGGCTGATTCCTCTTTGGCCCCAACGTTAAGGCTTTGGTGAGGATGTGGAAGAAGCCCTGTGGCTGATGGCTGCTCAGAACTGTGCCACAACCACTCGAGGAAGGGCAGAGATCAACAATCCAGTCTGTGTGCCATGGTGTTGGTAGTTGCTGTCGAAACCAAGTGTAAGATGACTGCAGTATTCCTCATTTTGAAAAACCAGGCATGACTGTGTGAGAAAATAAGCTGAGGTTCCTTGTGAAATGTAGGGGGTGTTTTAAAACACCGACCTTCACATTATTCCAGTGAAAATAGATTCAAATGTCAGATATGCCACAAAGTGGAAACATTTTGGTGGCATTCAAAGGTTTATTTGCTTATTAAAAATGTCAAAAGTCAAAGAGCGGAGAAACAAATGTGTCATTCTAGTCAAAGCAATAACCTGGTGACATCTGTGATGGTCTAAACAGAAACAACAATGCATTGCTTTTATCTACAAAGTTCAATGTCTTACAGGAGTCACTGTGGTGTGATCTTCAAAGTGTGAACTCTCACCCTCCTAAGATCTTCTTACAATTAAAGGCAGCACTGAATATGTATTTGTATGAACACAGTGCTTACAGTCCTACAGTTTCTTTGTTTTGCCTGTGCAAGCACGTCACAAGACTGATGTTCAAATGCATTTGGTTTTTGTTTTGTTCCCAGACCACCTGTGACTTTGAAAGCGGGGGAAAGACTGTGTATTGATAATGTATAATGAAAAGATGGAATCTATGAATGTGCCAAAATTGATTGCATTGAAATAAATGATGTGCAGTTGTAATGCTATACATGTTGCAAAGCATGAACATACAATGGGGCAACGTACTAAAAGCAGACTTATTTGATTCTACTACTTAAGAGATCTGAGCATATTTGATGGATTTGTTAAAACGTCTGAAGCCTAGAAAAGTCTGTTGTTAGTAGATGTGATGTATTACATATACTGAAGTATTGTGTTTCCATCCTCCATTAGTTAAGACTCCAGACTCTGTAGAAGCAGTCACAACTGAATGGCCCTCTCTGGTGAAAGACACTGTTGTCAGTCAAACATTTGCTCTCATGTTATTCCGGTTTAATAATGGAATAATGGAAATTGTTAAGTTTTAGTCGGTGAGAAAAAAGTAGTTTGTTCCTACTTCCTAGCACATTTTTTCATTGACATTTTTAAATGATTTTCAACAAAAATAAATCATTTTAAACTACACCTGATGTCCGATGCATTCTTCTTTTTACTTTTAAGTAATGTATTGCTGGGTCTGACACTTACACCGGATAAGAAAAGTAAATATGTAAATTTAAACTTAAGCTAAGCACATGCAGTTGCCGCATACCTGAAGATCTTTATATAGATTGTTAGAAGCTGCAGTAAATGCTGGAGATAAAAGCAGGATGATAACTGCTACTTTTCACAGCTTCAATATCATTTGATGATAAAATGAATCCTTTCCTACACCAAAATTATTATGCATATAATTTTGTGGGGAAAACATTCTTTACTTTTTGCCACATTTTTCTCATTGCTTTACATTAATTTCCAGTCAAAACTGCCATTAAGTACAAGTTACCATTTTTTCAGAAGACTATCGAATCTGAGGAGATTCGATAGATAATAAATTAAAATAAGTACAACTGGAGTTCACAAATTTATTCAAAGATATGCAAAGCAATTTGAAAGGCTGAACTTTGGAAGTGTGGAAAAATATTCCTGCAGATTTCTTTAAAAAAACTAAAGGCAAGCCTCCTGAAAGGAACAGAAGTTGTGATAAAGACAAAAGCTGTGTACGTTTTAATTAAATATGTTTTTCTGCTAAATATCTTTTTTCCTGATGCTGAAAAATGAACAACTTGGCTGCTTTGACTACAAACTGAATAAATGACTTGAATATGACTTGAATATATGAAAATAATAACATTTGACTTCTAAGGGTTATCGTTGTCTTACTTTGTCAAACCTGTGGCATCCAATGGTATCATGGCCCCCCTTCATGATTTGCATAAATCTGCAGAATAAGCACTGAGTACTGTAACCTTGATTTTGTCTCAACTTTCCAAATGAGGCTCTGGGTGACTCTTCTCTAGGATCTGCTTTGTTTGGAGGGGGCGAAGCTCCTCAGATGGCTGGGGTTCCATGGGCTCTCCATCCTTCACTGACTCCTGGGCATTGAGAGAGGGGTTGTTCCTCTGGTCTGAACCATTAGACTCCAGTGCAGGAGAGCCATTCGACTGGCTTTTTGTCTCTTCTGCTTTCTCTCCTTCCTCCCCGTTGTAAAGGATCTCTTCTCTTGGCTTGGAAGATTGGCCAGGAAGCTGTTCATAGACAACAACATATCAATTTCCACAATTCTTTGACATGACTGCCTTCTTGGAACTTGCATGCTAAGGCAGGAAAATGATATGGTTCTATATATGTTAAAAACACAATGTTGTGAAACAATGTCCACTGGATCTTAATGTTCATTGAAACCATGAGAGACATATAATGAAATGTGGATACTGTACAGGACAGAATGGTATAGATATTCAATACTACTGTATTGAAAAAAGATGAAAGTCTAGGGCTACTAGTTACAAATTCTTTGTTACTATGGAACATTCCCTGTTTTTCTTTGATGGATCTGGCCAGTAATATCCCCACCAGATGTTCTTGGCCATTCTCAGTCATGTCTGTTCCAACAGCCATCTTCTTAGCAGAACACTGCAAACCTATTATTTCCGGAATGGCGATTTGGAAGCTCCTTGTTAATGCGGGAGGAAGGAGACGTGGTGGATTGGTTATGCAAAGTCTCTCTCCCTAAAAATTCCCTGATGAAACTATGAGACCAAACCCCATACAGAAGGACCACATGTGCGGCATATGAGCTGTTGCAGCGGTGAACTTGGACTGACCTTCCACAGGCCAGAATTTGAGTGACCTTTGTCTTTCTTTACATCTTACCAAAGGGGCCCTTAGTGTGGCACAAAGCTGGGTGAAGGTAATACACGTGCCAGACCTGTTGGAGTCTCCTGCTTTTGTCTAGTGGTTTAAAGGCATCTCAAACAGGTCCGTGCCAGGGGTTAATGAGCGAGGGACGGGTCCATCTACAGCATGTAAACGGCTCTTTGTCACATTCCATGAGTCTGGGCTACAGTCTGTCTGACAGCACTTTAGACTTTCATCGGAAGAAATGTCATGCAGTAAGATTTCAGTGCTTAAAAGTCAGTATGAAAGTGAAAAGTCTGGATTCTGTAAAGCTTCAAAATAGACAATGCTGAGTCTGCCTGAGAGCTGCGAAAGAAAATGTGTCTTTCTTAAGGAGTCATTGACGAGAGATGGTTTGTATGTCATCGTGATGTAGGCCAGGCTGCACCTTATCTGTTCTGTGTATAAAGAACCATAAAGTCAACACTCTGTGCCTAACACAAGTATTCTGCTCACAAACTCGCTTGAGCGTGGCCAATATGCAGGCCTTTTCAAGTCTCAACCCAGTGCTACACCGATAAAACCAATTTCCAAAAACAAACGGCATCCTAGACAAAATACACCACATCTTTACGCAGCTGGTGAGATCCTTTACAAAACGTGACCTCCAAGCAGTCTAAGCAAATGTACTAACAATCTAGGCCTGGGTATGGTTCCAATTTTTTTGCTACTGATACTAATGCCTTGAGTTTGACAGCAATTCCTGATTGACACATTTTTAATGCTTGGAATATGATTCATGTAAATTTGTATATATCGATTTGTTACTGAATGAAATTCAAGGTGCAAGATATCTTTCTCTCAACAATTTTCTTTATTGCTGTGATGTAATCAATGTCCTTTGCTGGGCTCAGTAAGGCCTGCTGCTGAGTATGATGTGTACAGCAGCAGGGTGTGAGATTAATCACAATATCAGACAATATTTTCCAAGAACAAACCAGCAGGGCTTGTGCTGAGAAAGGGCCTCTTTCAGTGAGCTTTGCCTGCTGTTTCTTCAGGGAATCTGAGACAAATACGGCAAGAAGGAAGCCACATTACCTGACTGATTTACTACTTTTATCTGAGATCTCATCTGTTATGTGCATTCTACTGCAATTAATCGGGACGTACAATCAAAATCATGTTGCACTGTCTATTTATCTTTCTATAATTACCTGTTTCACCAAAGGAGCTTGATCAAGCTTGACCTTCAGCATGTTATGGGACACCATAGTGTTTAAAGCGTTGTCACGTTTGGAGGTTACTTTATCCATTAAAGAAACAAATCACAACATTGACTTCTTAATGCGTATTATTACGTTTAAAGCACTGTTATGTCAAGAAAAAGACATTTTAAATGTTTCAGAGTAGCAGTGAATTGGGAAGTGAATTTTTTCAGGTAATTTTCGGGTCATTTTTATGTAGCCTTAAAATCAGTTCCCGGTGTTGTGTAGTTTAGATCCTGAACTTTGATTAAATACCACAAAATGCCATGATGGCCTAACATTGTTTGCCACCTCTGCAGCCTCAAAGCACAAAGCTGGCTTTCTCGCTCCAAACAATCTATGGAAAAATCTCTGGAGATCAATTTCTTGGAAAGGAGAAAAAGATTCCGACTATAGTAACTGGAATAGCAGATGGGGTCGATATTTCCCAACTTGGAAGTGGGCTTCTGTTAGCTAACCTGTTAGGATGGTAGAACAGAGGAATTGATTAGATTAAATGGTATAAAGCTCAGTGAACGTTAACAAGACAGTTTCACAGTTCATACTATTTTACAGGGAAATAAGTAAGCTGATTTTTTGTATTTCCAAATTTATTATAACAGTTACTCTATCCTAAAGTATTCTACAAAAGCAGTTGCTGATAGAGGTTCCTAGATCAGCACTTACCTTCAATCAGACATGAACTGAATGAAGAGCTGAACCTTCTCAAAATGTTCTTGGTTCACATTAAAGGAAAGATCAAAGGCGTATCAATATATATGGTTCAGATACCATCAGTTTTGTTGTGGTACAGCAGATGAATATGAATAGGCAAGGGGGACAAAACAGTGTGTGCATGTGTAAATACAGGTCTAAGCACAGTCTCAGAGCAGCCTAACAAGATCCAGTTTGAGCACTAGCCGGCCACAGACGTCAACAGATGTTATCTGAATCTGATGTGACAAAGCCACATTTACAAAAAACAAGCTCCTGGCACTGATTGCACTAAAGTGCTGTGCTAGATACAGTTCCCTCTTTCTAGAATATGAAAATAGCTATGAAAAAAAAATGGTTTTAGTTCAGAAACTATAACCCACCTCACTGACCCTCCCTCATCGTGTATCATCATCTATCTATTCCCTAAAGATTGGCAATTCTGAAAAACAATACATTTTTGATAGACACAGAAATGTTAACAACTTTTAAAAATGTAACATTTTCATTCTTTTTTTTTCTGGGTAATTCCCACTGTTTTCCCAAAGAGAAACAATGCTTGTTAATGGAATTACTGGCAGTACAACTGATTAGGAAGTCATTTTCTTAGACGACATAAATTAAATTTACAATAGTATAAACAAAAGTTTAAGATCCAGCTTAAATGTTGCGCAAGCATGTTTGGTAAACGTGTTATTGCAGCTTTTAATAACAAATTCTAATTTAAAAAGTGGTGAATAAGAAGCTAACTTCAGCTTCACGGTTTCTGCTCATGCCAGTAACAGACACCTCTGGGTGATGTCTTCACAAATAAGACAGCATAGTTGAGGTGTTTGATTCTTGCCTTGAGCACTGTTGAAACTGAGAAACCATCCATAGAATCCCACATTTTATAGCATAAAACTTAATATGCATATCATGACACTCCTACATACAACTAATATAGAATAGAATAGAATGTCTTTATTGTCACTATACACAGTACAATGAGATTAAGAGCAACTCCATCTCAGTGCAAACACACAATGTAAACAAATGACACGGAATAGAATGGGGAGGGGTTGTGCACAGTTCTATGCGTTTTGTATATATATGTATATGAAATAAATATAGAAACAAAATAAAAAACTATGTTTTTTTGTATACAACCAGCATGTTACGATCAACCCCACAAGCTCCAAATATCAGCAAATATTGTGCAGTAAATATGAACACTCCTAAACATGCTACGCTTTGTAAGAACATGCTTTAAATTCTTTCACCATCCCTCATTCTAGTTCTGTATCTTGATACGGTTGTTTAGCTCAGTCATCACATGCAACACCAGTGAGGAAAAACAACACTACAAATTGAGCTTTCATGGAAAAGGGAGTAAAAGCAATGTGATGAAAAATGACTTGCCCATGCAGTTATGAGATTTTAGGTTTACAACAGAAGCTCCCTAGTATTTTTCATGCAAGATTTCTAAGAAAGCCTGTAATTAATCATTAGCTAACTACCATTCACAAAGCTTCTATTAGGCCACTGTGTGCAAGGCTGATACTGACTTTCACCACTGCTATAAAGGCTTTGTCATGCTTTGCAGGGGGTCAAGAATGTGTGAACTGTAAACCATCTGCACCCTGATTGGACCTATTTGCTAAGAAAAATGGAAAGAATTGCATTAACAGTTCAAAAATCCCAACAATCTAGTTCAACTATGCCTCTCCTGAGCTCCCCAGCAGAGCTCAGAAGTACCCCCTGCAGAGCACGTCTTCTCAAGGGCACTCCCAACATGGCCTTGATCCTTATAGCCACCCCATTTGTAGACAAAATAGTGTCCACACTGCCCTGTGCTACTTCTTGGCATCTGTCAGTCTTTTTTGTGCAATGAAAAATTAAACTTCCAATGGCAAAAGAACTAAATGAGAACTGAATTACCACTGAATGCACTGTTCTAAGTATACTTACAACACTTAAGCACCATGCGGTGTACCTACCGCAGTCAGACGGATAGTGCAGAATTAACTATGTGGTCATTAGTTCTGTTTGGCAAGCTTCCCCACATTGTCTGAACTCAAACCACTATGCCATTTTGGCCAAAAAGACATTGGTTTGCATCAAAACACTGTTTCCTTTCAAGAATACTACCAGCTTAATGACCAAGACACATTGAAGACATAGTTAGGTCAAACATGGTGACTAACAACAAAAAAAGAAGCTCCTAGCATCAAATTTGCACAATGCTTATGGGTCACACTTTCTTTCGGTTAGCAACAATTATATAGCAGAAGTTACCATGCTGCCAAAAGTAGTTTGAACCCTAATTGGCCACACCTGCTCCAACTTCTCAGTGTTCTTTCAGTGGGCCTTTACCAGTCAAAGAGATGTTTTGTGGATTTCAGTGCTTTGGGATGGAGCTGAACTTAGGAAGATAAGAAGATCCCAAGAAGGACCCAAACTTTAGTTCCTCAGTCTCCTAACTGCATAACTTACAATGCACTTCAAATGGTTGGAATCACTTGTCATATTAACAATAGCTATTATTAATAATTAGTCATTTCTTTCATCCTATAATAGCTTATACAGTGTAGATAGAAAAACTATAAGCTAGGCATGCAAAGGTATTTTAAGATGCTCCACTCAATTTCTTAACACCAAAACACTGATATTTTGTCAAGCCAACTTATTGTTCTTCATTTTATTAATCTAAGTTTTTTCGTACTATTTTCAAGGGTTTCAGTTTTCAAGCTAGATCCATGAGACTTGCAGTATCATAGAGCGTGTGCGTGGAGAATGGTGTGCTTTTGCTTTTGGGACCAATAGCATATAAGACTTTCATACAATGTTCATTCATATATGATTTTTCCTACAGTTAACCAATGGAAGAACAGCCAAAACATCTTAGCAACCCCCTGGGATACTATAGCAATGAGTAAATCAATTAAAAAGTTATGATTTCATGGTGGGTGTGGTAAAAACAAGATAATCCATCTGTATCCATAAGGCATGTACACAATAAATCCCAGACCAGATTAATTTTTTGACACATGGCAATACATATAAAATGTGCTGATGCATTGCGGCCTATTCAGGCCTCAAAATACGGCATATCAGTAGAAAACACCTAAAACACCCATATATAAAAACACAAGCTTCTGCTACCTGTTGGTCAGGAAGAAAAGGAAAAGGAAAAGAAATCCAAGAAAAAGAGAGAAATCTCCATATTCAAGCCGGGATACTCTATAGCTTTAAAAGAGAATAAATCCAAAATGTGTTCCTCTGAAGTAATTGCCTTAATCTATTACCTCCTCTAATGGACTTTGGAATGACCTCAATGGCCATTGCTTGTAATGAACTGGGGATGTTTGGCTGCCTTATAATGCATGACCATAGGATACCTAGGGTTCTGGCTAACAATGTTAATGTTTTATGTTAAGATAATCTATTTTTAAACCTGCTTTTCATTCAACCAATGTAGAAACAGCCACATTCATATCCAAGTCTCTATACTGCAAAATTAGTGCTACTTCTTCTTCTTCTTCTTTCAAGTGCTCCCTTTAGAGGTTGCCACAGCGGATCTTCTGCCTCCATCTTGCCCTATCTACTGCCTCCTCTACTTTTACACCAACCATCTCCATGTCCACCTTCACTACATCCATAAACCTTCTCTGAGGTCTACCTCTTCTCCTTCTACCCGGGAGCTCCATCTCCAACATTCTTTGCCCAATATATCCACTATTCCTCCTCAACACATGTCCAAACCCTCTCAACCTGGCCTCTCTGGCTTTATCTCCAAACTGCTCCACCTTCACTCTCCCTCTGATCTGCTCATTTCTAATCTTGTCCATCCTTGTCACTCCCAATGAAAATCTCAGCATCTTCATCTCCGCCACCTCCAGCTCAGCCTCCTGTCTTTTAGACAGAGCCACAGTCTCCAAACCATACATCATAGCAGGACGCACTACTGTCTTGTAAACCTTCCCTTTCACTCTTGCTGCTATCCTTCTGTCACACATCAGCCCTGACACCCGTCTCCACCCACTCCATCCTGCCTGCACCCTCTTCTTAACCTCTTTTCTACACTGTCCATTGCTCTGGATGGTTGACCCAAGATATTTGAAGTCATCCACCTTTACGACCTCTACTCCTTGCATCTTCACCTTTCCACCTGCCTCCCTCTCATTCACACACATGTATTCCGTCTTGTCTCTACTGACCTTCATTCCTCTCCTCTCCAGTGCAAACCTCCACCTCTCCAGATTCTCTTCCACCTGCTCTCTACTCTCACCACAGATTACAATGTCATCTGCAAATATCATGGTCCATGGAGCCTCCTTCCTGACCTCATCTGTCAACCTTTCCATCACCATTGCAAACAAGAAGGGGCTCAAAGCTGATCCCTGATATAACCCTACCTTCACCTTGAAACCATTTGTCACTCCAACGGCACACCTCACCACTGTCTAAAATTAAAATTAAAATTAGTGCTACAGTTTGCAAAATTAATTAAGTTTGAATGATTTAAGACAGGAGGCTGAGCTGGAGGTGGCGGAGATGAAGATGCTGAGATTTTCGTTGGGAGTGACAAGGATGGACAAGATTAGAAATGAGCAGATCAGAGGGACAGTGAAGGTGGAGCAGTTTGGAGATAAAGCCAGAGAGGCCAGGTTGAGAGGGTTTGGACATGTATTGAAGAGGAGTAGTGAATATATTGGTCAAAGAATGTTGAAGATGGAGCTGCCGGGTAGAAGGAGAAGAGGTAGACCTCAGAGAAGGTTTATGGATGTAGTGAAGGTGGACATGGAGATGGTTGGTGTGAAAGTAGAGGAGGCAGTGGATAGGGCAAGATGGAGGCAGATGATCTGCTGTGGCGACCCCTAAAGGGAGCAGCCGAAAGAAGAAGAAGAATTAAGTTTGAATGATTTAGCAGATAAAAGATCCGCAAATGAGTCACCTCTAATTATATTGGAGCAATGATTGGACCCACCACATCTAAAATTGTCTTTGGGACTCTGCAGCCATGTGGCCTTCCTTGTATCTTCAGGCCATGTGTGCACCAATTCATCTTTATGGATAGTAGCCCAGAAAGATGGAGGTTCAGGGAACAGCGTATATTGAAACCATCCAAAAACGCGTAACATGCGGGCACATTTTTATACATATTTCCATGCGTCAATAAAGGCTTTTATTATTTTTCTTAAGACAGTGTGCCTGGGAATGTCTCTGGTGTGGGATTTATTTTGTACATGTCTCGTGAATGCAGATGGACTTTTGTTGTTTTCACCACACCCAGCATGAAATCATTACTTTGTGTTTGCTGCACCCGTGCGCGAGGAGCACCTGACCGTTTGCTTCCTTTTTGTGTCCCCTGTGGTGCTTCTTCAATTGTGCTTTTTAAAAAAGAATCAATTGGTTAGAAGAGTCAGGAAAATGTGTTTAAAATAATAGATGACAACAGCCCAAAAAGCTTTAGTCCAATCTAAACATTACAACTATGTACTGTTAGGGTAAATTTGCAAAATTTCAGTATAAACGTTTTCTGTAATTAAACCCAGACTATCTCTAAACTGTTAAACAGTTTTAGTGAAATACACATTTCATTTCTTTCTGGCAATGAAATCTCTCTCAAAACGAAATGTGGAGTAGCACATCTTGGCCTTTACATGTGTCCAAAAAGCCTGTCTCTGCATGTGCCTATGCAGTGCTTTTGTCAGTAGTCTGCTGCCTTTGTCTAAAACCATGAACTCTAACCAGATTACAGTCCAACACCCCCACCCCCCCCCCCCGCCCCGCCCCCGCCCCCGCCCCTGGTAACAGAGACAAAGGTTTGCATTGGCCAAGACTCATTGTTTTTTTTTTTGTTGTTTTTTTTTTAAATAGGTCTCAGACATCAGAGTGAAACTTCAACTTGGACACAAAATATCTTGTGCCATACAAACAAATCGGCTATTTTCCACTTGATGATACCCTCAAGTAAGTCAGCCAAGATTGGTCTTTGACATATACTCAGGTTATCAGTGTGGCTCTGTGTTTTGACCTGTTTGTATGGAATCTGCTGGTAACAGAGATCTGCAAGGTCAGGCCCTGGTCCAGCCATGGTGTAACACGAATCTAAGTGGTGTGGTGAAACAAATACTTGGTGAAACGAAATACTGTATGGTGAAATTTCAATGCAAAAATGTGACAGTGTGAAACATGGAGCTGTATTATCAGCTGTTATTCTGTCAAAATGGCCAACATGACAAGCTTACCAATTGCCACATTTGTTGTAAACACCTCTTCTTACAGCAGCACTGTAAGCCAGATAGCTAATGTGTTAAGCAGAGAAGAAACACGTTACATGCATTTATACATTTAGAAATGTATGAAATAGGTCAAAACTCATTTTTGCAGCTAGGATGTCTTATTACAGCCATGGAACTGTGGTAACTGTCTTCTAATCCCTGCAATGGAGAGAGTTGATTATTCAAACGAAAGAAATGACTCGTCAGATGAGGAGAAGAGGAGGACAACAAGCTAAAAGCAAATGCTGGCAAGACAGCTTCTGACTATAGATAAATCAAGATACAGTAAGATAAAGTAAGTCTGTCTGAAAGGGGAAAATAATTGTCTCAGACATTGTGCTGAATAAAGATACAATGATTCTTTTATTTATTTTTTTTATGACTGGGGTAGGAGTTACTCTGCTACTAGCTTGGTTGTAATTATTAGCCTGTAGATCAGTGGCCAGGCCAGCAGTCAGGATTGGTTGACAACACAGATTCCCAATGGTTGTGTGAGGTGTTTGTGTAATGCATATTAAATATGGTAAAGAGAGAATGCTGATGAGCAAAAACATGAAAACTCTATAAAACTGTAATAACAAATAATATATTCAACGCTAGGTCTAAAGCAGAATGCTCCTGTGATTGAATGCACTCTGAATGCCACAAACTGGAAACCATATGTATGTGCTGATGTACAAGTATAGGGTTAGGTTAAAAATGTAATATAAACGAAAACGCTGATGTACTTTGCTCTGCTTTAAGCTTCAGCTCAGCTATAGTTGCTTTTCTCACATCACCAGCAGGAAACTTTTTCACAAAAGCATAATAGTTTCTTATAAAACAGCTCTCAGTGTTAATTTTTTATGAGGCTGAAGTCAGCTGAGCGATCATAAACGTAAATATAAAGAAACCAGCTGAGTGATTATAAACGTAAATATATTCTAAATGATCAATGTTCGTCTTATATCTTTCTCTTTGCCATTTCATTAGCTAGTGAGATTCAATCTGCTGAAATAATTTGCTAGGTCAACACCCAGACCGCAGTCTACCAGCTGACAACCCCTGTTACACAAGCAACAAGCTGATTATAAAAATGCAGAGGCTAACTTTTAAAAATACAGAGGTTAACTCTGTTAGTTTGCAAATGTCTACTGCAAGTAGCTACTGAATAATAAGCCTCAACACATCATAAGCCTGGGATTTTAAGGGGTTAAAGAACATATATGTAGGGCTGTATCTGAAAGGCTTGGTAATGACAGTGAGTACTTCAGTACAACAGTGACACTATAGTCATTTTTAAGGATTTATCTGTTCATGCCCATTTTCTGTGGAATGAGTTCTGTACCTTTTAGTTGCACTCCTTAAAGAATAATACATTTATTATCACTACAACCCAAGGAATCACAATATCTGTCCATCCATACTTATGCATTTCCACATTCTTTCAAAATCTCAGCATAATTGAATTGTTAAATGCAAAGTCATTCAGTGTGGTTTGATGTGAAATGTGTCATTCTAGAGAAACTTACCCATCAGAATTGTTCACAGTGGTGATGATAAGACCCAGTGTTTAGTAACTCTTGTCACGATTGGCCCCTCCCAGTCCTGTCCATGTGTTCGTAGTGTGTTTCGGTTTAGCCCGCGTGTTCTTTGTTTTGTGTTTTTAGTCCAGCCCCCTTGTTTCGTGACTCCACCCCTGATTGTTTCCACCTGTGTTCCCGTCTGTTCCTCATGTATTTAAAGCCTGTGTTTTCCCCTGTCTGGTCGCTGCACTGTTGTTTGCACTGGTGTTCGAATTGTTGTTTGTTCTTGTCCCGTTTGTATCTTTGATTCTGGTTTCTGTCATGTCTGCCCCCCCCGATCAATCCATGTTGGCTCTATGACCCTGGACCGTTTAGACTATGACCCTGGATTTGCCCATAATAAACATCGCTTATCTCCGCACATGCGTCAGTCTCCTCAGTCTCCTCGCTCCCCGGCGTTACAGCTCTAACAACTCCCTCATACAAATTTACTCCATGAAATGGTTATGAATATGCTGCCAGATGCCTGAAACATTGTTTAAAATACAGGTAGATTCCCTTGAAAGAGGCCCTAAATATTCAGTTGTACCTCCAGTTAGGATGAAGCAATCTGAACCAAAAAATACGCTGCATACCTTGATGTATGTGTAATCGTTTGCATTATACATGATGCTGGAAGTGATCTCCGTTTTCTGCCAGACACATTTCAACACAGCACTACATGTTCCTGAGTGTATCAGCAAGCATTAGAGAGATTAAACGTCGTGACAGCTGTTCGGCACCTACCTCAGTGCTCTGTCACATCCCGGCGTTTTCAAAGCTGCATATCACTGTTATCGGAACAAAACCTTGTACCTCCATTTTTGTTAATTTGCAGTTTTTGACATACTTTGAAATTGCAAGATGGCCTTTTTATTGTGTGTAACAATTTAATGAAGGATTGACCAAAATAAATGGCCAAAAATGACTTGGAAAAAAGTCTGGTTCCATTGACTTACATTGAAAGTCATGTATGTTTTTTCCTTCTACCCTAAAGTTACTATTTTGGAGATAGATGGTTTTCTTCCGACAGAAGCAATATACTGAGGAGCATATTTTATGTTTTTGCATTCAGATTGTTTTGTCCTAGCGAGAGTTATTACAGAATATTTGGGGCCTCTTTCAAGTGAATCTCCTTGTAGTTTTAAGATGAACGTCTAGTGTAAATTTTCTAAAAATCAATTTAAGGCTGAGGGTGTCATAAGGCATAATAGACTCCAGTGAATTCTACAGAAACTTTGAAAAATCAACAGATTTCTGTTTAAAACACTACACAGCAGCTCAGAGGGCAAACAAAGGGAAGCAGCCACACTGTTTAGTTGCTGCTGTCAGAGAGTCTTTGCTCTGTTCACAACCATGCTAGGACTGGCAGCAGGAGGCGCCATACCAGGCGCGTGGGCTGACAGGTGAGGGCAACACTATCAGCACATTTGTTGTTTACGTTCCACTTTGCTGACTGATAGAGGTGTGATTAACATGCAGTTGAAAGAGAAAGGAATGCCTGGCAGCAGCTGGGAAGCAAGAGTAGATAAGGCACAGTGGGATAAACTGTTGGGATCAGAGTTGTCTAAAAAAGTTCAACCATCATGATCAGCTGACCAATGTGACATCATTTTTACAAATCATTACCTGTCAGAGTTGTTTGGCTTTACATCAGCAAAAACTCACTACTGAAATATGAATGAATGTGAAGAAATGCTCAATTATCCCAATGACCATTACTTTAATAACAGTGGCACTCAGTGATTACTACCAGAGAAAGCTCTGAAGTCAGGGTGACAGACATACAGTGGTTTGAAAAATACAGCCTATCACCGGTCAGGAACTTCCTCCTCAAGATCTTAATGATACAAAGAAAGGCGATGAGGGAAATCAAAGGCTTCCATTCAGAAAGCGGCTATGCTCTTCTGCAGCTAAATCAAGTTCCAACTGAATTATGGGAAAAGACCTGTCACTTTTGAGACAATGCAGGAAGTTCACAGGACAGCAGGGAAATGGAACACGTCAGTGTCATAAAGCTCTCGTTCTCAGAGTACACACGCTTAAGTGCGCTAGAAATAAAGCCTCGTGTCCACTTCCCCGGAAAGACATATTCCCTGAGGACATATAAAGACAGAAAAATATTTATGCTGTGTTAATACAACACCAACAAAGAGACCATTTGTGCTCTTACAAGCTACATCTGGGTAGCTGAGTATTTGTATGTATTCATATTAAATGCTTTTTTTGGGTCATTTTCTCTACAGTGCTGTGCAACTATAGACCACAGTTGAGAGAACTCTGCACCCTTTGTTAATTTTCTTCGCCAGTGAAAACAGCCATTAAGTACAATTAATGTTTCAGGACATATTTCTGAGGTGATCAGATAAAAGATAACCTACTTGCATAAGTCGAGAGTTAAAAACTAGGACCATGTAAGACCTGGTAGACAACCAAAAGTGTCACAATAAAGGGAGGGGGACAACCTAACATATTTCGGTTTTTGCTAAATAATTATAAAAAATATTTAAGTTGGAATATTCATGTTTTTATGCAATCAACACAAACATCTCTGCTACAAACAAACGCTTGACCTTTGTTTCTTTTTATCCTTCATGTGCAGAGTTCTATTGAAAATGACAGGAAGCACAGCGTTACGGTTTACCCCATAGGTAGGATTAACTGTAACACAGGGTTAGTTGTGGCACTTACTAGAAAAGTCTGATGAATTTGTGCAGACAAAGTTAATTCAATATAATTCTATGCTATAAGAAATAAACATATTTTCCACCCCTAATGCATCATATATTAACTAAGACAGACAGCTTAATTAATAAGACACACAAAAACACATCAAATTCTATATGAAAACTGACATGAAACTGTGTCAAATAATAACAAATAGTTTAGAAAAGCAAATAAAAAACACCACACCTCTGCAAAATCCGGAACATTGTTTCTGAATAACTACATCTTTACCAGCTGTTAATTTCATTGATGTACTTATTTAAAACAAAATATTAACATCTGAAAGGTACTAATAAAGTAGAGGATAATCAATGTTTTCAGATGTTTTGTGTTTTTCATTTAAAACATAAAATCAGTGTAAACATATAAAACAAAAGGATAAAACTGACTTTATTGTATTTGTTTAATAAAGGTGGCTTATTTGTAATGCTGTGTAACAACTAATCCCACAGTATGGAGGCTGCAATTAAGACTAACTAGCACTTGCTGTGAGCTTGTCTGATGCATTCAAGCCATAGTGGGAATGTGGCCAGAAGCCCACGCTGCTTGAACTTGTATATCAACATAAAAAGTCTGTGTTAAAATGTACCCCATCTTAGGTTGTTCCCCGTACACCCCTATTTATAGGGGAAAGGCAAGCTTTGTATCTGAAAGGATGTAAAGCTGTTCAAGAAGCCATTGACATGGTGTTGTCTGAACAATGGACTGACCACCCATAGTCTAGACCTCAATATCATTGAATTTGCTTGGGATTAATGGGCTCATAAGAAGCGGGACATGTGACCAACTTCTAAGACTGAACTTTGGAGGTGTGGAAAAATATCCCTGTAGAAAAACTGAAAGTAATGAAAGCGCTAATAGAGGCAAAGTGTGGCCACACTAAATACAAAAAAAATGTGATATTTAGCTGTTGAGGCTTCTGTGTAACTGTCTGTTCAAAAAATATATTTCTTTTATATGACATTAAAGGACAAAAAGCTGTACTTAATAGCCATTTTGACTGGATATTAAATAAATGAAGTGCAGTCTCTGACAGTTGCCCAGTATAGCATGTCTAAAACAGCATCCTGAACTGACCAGTAAACTCATTTTAGATGCACATTTTCTCTTCAGCCATTGGAATCGATGTACATCAATGTAAGGGTCAGCCAGGTCCTGTATTGACCTATCAACAAAGGTCTTCCTTTACTGCTATCAAAGCCACTGCCCAAAGCACAGGAAATACAAACAAACAAAGCCATATCCACCTTGCTGCATTCTGGGCAGAGCTGGTATTTAATCACCAAGTAATGGATGATTGGGTTAGCATGTGAGACTGTGTGTGTTTGTGTGTTTGTTTGTTTATGTTGGGCATGCAGGGGTGTGGCTCCCACACGTGAGGAGTCCGCATGATCTCAACCTCCAAATACATCTATGCACGTGCAAACTGAATTAGGCCCAGGGATAACTGACTCACCGGCCCATAATAAGAGATGCTGTCCAGCACTTTCCGCCTAGCTTTGGCCAGAGACTCCAACAGCACAATGGCGCCGTCCTTTGCACCGGCCACCACTGACACATAAGCTTTCTGAAGCTGTTTCCCCAAGTCTCCATCTCTCTGAAACAGAGAGAATTCAGCAAATTCCATTAAATATAATACAAATAGACAAATGGAATTTAAGTACATATAAAGTAAACGTGACAAGTCAAGCCAATCACAAATATGCTCAGAACACACAAATAAAAATGAAAAGTACAACCCCAATTCCAGTGAAGTTGGGACGTTGTGTAAAACATAAATAAAAACACAAAACAATGATTTGCAAATCCTTTTCAACCTTTATTCAGTTGAACACACTACAAAGACAAGATATTTAATGTTCAAACGGATAAACTTTATTGTTTTTTGCAAATATTCACTCATTTTGAATTTGTTGCCTGCCACACGTTCCAAAGAAGTTGGGACAGGGGCAACAAAAGACTGGGAAAATTGAGGAATGCTCAAAAAACACCTGTTTGGAACATTCCACAGGTGAACAGGTTAACTGGAAGCAGGTGAGTGTCATGATTGGGTATAAAGGGTGCATCCCTGAAAGGCTCAGTGGTTCACAAGCAAGGATAGGGCGAGGTTCACCACTTTGTGAACAACTGCATGAGCAAATAGTCCAACAGTTTAAGAACAACGTTTCTGAATGTGCAATTGCAAGGAATTTAGGGATTTCATCATCTGCAGTCCATAATATCATCAAAAGATTCAGAGGATCTGGAGAAATCTCTGCAAGTAAGCAGCAATGCAGAAAACCAAAATTGAATGCCCGTGACCTTCGATCCCTCAGGCGGCACTGCATTAAAAACCGACATCATTCTGTAATGGATATTACCTCATGGGCTCAGTAACACTTCAGAAAACCACTGTCAGTGAACACAGTTCGTCGATCCATCTACAAGTGCAAGTTAAAACTCGGCAATGCAAAGCGAAAGCCAGATATCAACACCACCCAGAAACGCCTCCGGCTTCTTTGGGCCCAAGCTCATCTGAGATGGACTGACACAAAGTGGAAAAGTGTCCTGTGGTCTGACGAGTCCACATTTCACATTGTTTTTAGAAGTCATGGACGTCGTGTCCTCTGGGCCAAAGAGGAAAAGCACTGTCCGGATTGTTATCAGCGCAAAGTTCAAATCTCTGATGGTGTGGGGGTGTGTTAGTGCCCATCGCATGGGTAACTTGCACATCTGTGAAGGCACCATTAATGCTGAAAGGTACATACAGGTTTTGGAGCAATATACGCTGCCATCCAAGCAACGTCTTTTTCAGGGACGTCCCTGTTTATTTCAGCAAGACAATGCCAAGCCACATTCTGCATGTGTTACAACAGTGTGGCTTCATAGTAAAAGAGTGTGGGTACTAGACTGGCCTGCCTGCAGTCCAGACCTGTCTCCCATTGAAAATGTGTGGTGCATTATGAAGCGCAAAATACAACAACGGAGACCCCGGACTGTTGAGTGACTGAAGTTGTACATCAAACAAGAATGGGAAAGAATTCCACCTACAAAGCTTCAACAATTAGTGTCCTTAGTTCCCAAACGCTTATTGAGTGTTGTTAAAAGGAAAGGTGATGTAACACAGCGGTAAACATGCCCCTGTCCCAACTTCTTTGGAACGTGTTGCAGGCATCAAATTCAAAATGAGTGAATATTTGCAAAAAACAATAAAGTTTATCCGTTTGAACATTAAATATCTTGTCTTTGTAGTGTATTCAATTGAATATAGGTTGAAAAGGATCTTCAAATCATCGTCTTCTGTTTTTATTTATGTTTTACACAATGTCCCAACTTCACTGGAATTGGGGTTGTATGTAGCACTGCTGATACGCACTGACCAACGATGTTGAGGCTGGTATGGTATCATATTTTGGGGAGGGAGCTTCAGAAGAGAGCAGCTTCTTTCAACGGCCAACCACATTATTGGTAGCCTTCCATTCAGCAAACTTGCTGATTGTCACTTTTTGTTAATGAATCACTGCATACATGCAAAGTTTTGAACACTCCTAGTCAGATTATGTGTTTTGTTAATTTTCTAAGAGAAAATAAGTTTACATATCCATATAACATTTGTTAACTTACTGATTTTAACATACTGGAAAAAATAAATAGAACATAACTGTGACAAAGACATTTTCACTATGCACAATTAGATTTATAATGTTTGTGAACAGGTTTGGACAAAGTGCACCCAAAAATATATAAAAAAGACAATTACTGTAAGTACAATTATTTTTTAATGAAACAGTTCCAAAAATTTTTTTTTTCAAGTAACAAGAGATAAAAACAAACTTTGGTCAAAATATATGTAATATGTCAAATTTATACATAAATGTAAAAAATAAAACTAACAAACTAATAAAATAAGTTACTCACAGTGCTCATGAGACAGCTATGGATAAGCCAACAAGCAACAAACTAACAAAAGAAAACGAGAAGGAGCTCAAGAAGCTGCGCTCAGAGGAATTCAAACCAGTGACAGTATGCGATATATACACTGAATGGTCTGAATGTGCGGCCTCTGTTGCATTCACTGGACATTGGTATATGAAATTATTGATATTGCATTCAAGTTGTTATTTCAATTAATTAATGTTTCATGAGTAACACCACTGACAATCCTTTTGTGAGACCTGAAGCTGTCAGTATTTTAGCCAAATTTATCAGAAATCTACAAAGATTTCACTGATCATGAGTTGAACATTTCTTCCTTTTTTTAATGACCCTTTATTTCACCACTGACAAAAAAATCTTGGTTTTATTGTCAAAATATAGGTAAGTTTTTTTGGACAGCCCAATGTAAATGCTTGTCTTCATTTAACTTACATTCTACTAATTCAATTATCTAGTATATCTATTGTCTATGATCTGTTATCTATTGTATTGTATTGTATCTGTTATTTATTCTATCTGTTCCAACTACAAACAGATGTGTGAAAAAATAAATATTGTGGCATATTGTGTATCGTGAATATTTCTTAAAGAATGACTATTATATTTTTGCCATATCAGCTACCTCTAACAGCAGGTGAGCAGCATTCTCACACTATAAACGTTACTGATTAAATAAACTTATGCAGCTCAAACTTTCCCGTATTACACACGCCTCTATCAAACTGTCCCTTGAGCCAATTACGATAAGTTGACAGAATCAAAGAGACACCGGTGAAGAGTTGACTCTGACTCTCAGACAGGTTGGAGTCAAAGAACTGATTCTTTTTCAATCAACTCCCCACTAGTATCTTACATTTTTAAAACTACTTCCTAGCTACAGGGCAAAATGTAAGATCTTTCCTTCTCTGCCCGGGTAAGCCAGTTCATTGAAAGATCTAGAGTGGCACATTACAGCCACACGCAAAAAGGGCAGTCAGCTCCATATTAGTCCACATCCTTAAAGATCTGGCGTCCAGCCAAGACTGTTAGCTGAACACGTTGCATAACACCACTTAAAATCTCCTCGTCTAAACCGTTTCTTTCCACATTAGTGTTCAGGATGGGTTGTCAGAGGGAACGTGTGATGAATGTTAAGAATGTCTTTAATAAAACCTTTCAGAACATTTTCTCTAAAATGAGCTCCTGGGTTGAGCAGGGGCATCTTAAAAGGCATCTTACAGTAGTGGGGAAGAGAAACATACACCTGGCAACAGAAACTGGGCAGGAGCCAATGGTCTTCAAATCCACTGCCTGTCCAAATATTTGCTTTGAATTAGACTGAAATTAAGTGTAATAAAATTATTGCTAATGACAGATCCTGAAAAAAATGGTCTGGGATTTAGAGACTAGATTGTATGTTTTGTGTGTTTCTCATAACTGAAGCAACTTTATTTTCAGACTGGTCTTGACATGGTCATTATTTGTCTAGCAGTTGATATTGATCACAAAGAGAAGGGCTGCTTTGTTGAACTTGAATAGGTTATCGTCAAAATAAATTTGGAATTCACTTCCTTTCCATATAAATCAGACATGCTCACTCAGTTTAAAGGGTCTTTTTTCGCTTGAAGTCCACTTGTATGTTTTTTTTGCATCACAAAATAGTCAGAATTGACATTTATATAACCTTTTCCAACCTCTCTTTATTCCATTTTTTTTTTTGTTACTATACCTTTAAGACTTGAATAAAATAAATGGGCTCTGTTGTGATTGGCTGTCCTGTATTATGTCTCATTCAAAATTGCAGTTAGCCAATTATTTACTCATCTCGAAGAGAGCCAGGTACTCTTACATCAGTACTAAGTGCTGAAGAATGGAATTCTGACCCCACATTTCCAGCCGAAAACAAGCAACTTCAGCAGAACTGGGATACTTAAAGATATGTTGCATTTTTAAATGTTACCTGTCAACTTCCCTCCATGTCTGCTTGTAAAGACTTGCGATGATCCTCCATGATTATTTTCCCCATTCAATATTTAGCTAAACACAATTCATCTGACAGGTACTGCATTAAATAATGAAGGGGGAAATGACTAGCACAGCATTAGCAATTTTAATCAATGAGCAAATGTATCCTGTTTCTAAACACGGTATCACACACGGACGTGGACTTAAAATGTCTCATATAAGCCTACAAAGTAATCTGAGTCTTCATCTTAAGTAAGTCTGCGTTATGAAAGAAATTTAAAGATAATGACAAATAAATTGCATCCCTAAGTGTTTTTTTGTTGTTGTTGTTGGCTTAGTCATAAACATTGCTTATTGATTTTTTAAAAGCTGAAAAGCACTTTGAGCTCATATTCATTATTTAATTTCAACTCCAATATGCTGTGGTAGACAGCCATAGGGTGTCCAAATATTTATGGACCTCAGCGTTAAAGCTACACTGACAAAACAGCCTGTTAAATTCTAAGGGCTAAAGAGAGGTTGGACTGTTTTTGGTGCATAAAACCACACAGACAGTGAGGACCTCCAGGAAAAATATTATATACAGGAAAAAAGTAGGAAATGGGCCCTTTAATATGACACTGATTTAACGAATGACTTAATATTTGTTGTTACATTTGTTTCCTTTTTTTTTTGCTAAATCTTTCCACATAATGGTACAAGGTTCTCCTTCTTTATCATGCTAGTAGAGAAAATACAATACAGAATGTACAAGTTCTTTCTACAGGTCAAAAACATGCCCTAGATATGATTCAATCTCATCCATTTAGGACTCTCCATTTCTCCTCATATGAAACTCCCTATTGACCCACTAACATGCTCAAGTGCAATTTTAATGTGGTGTTCTTGTTTTTCAAATAGAACTTACATATAAAATACATAATAAATGTTTAAAGACCCTGCAACCTAGATAGATACACAATAGAGGCCAAATCAATAGGTTTGCTACAGCTGCAGTGGTTAGTGTCTCAGACAGACACACGGTGGTCCGCTCTAATTATATGTGCAGCACATTTTGTGGGCTCCTTCAAGAGCTAAGACGTGAATCTTTTCCATCTGGACAGTTGACGTCAAGCTGCTGGACATGGGCTCAGACCCAAAAGACATCATTCATGTTAGACAGCAACTGTGCCCACTCCACAGAAAGGACTCCTCCTTTAACTGATCAGTTTAGCACTTTAAATACAGGCAGACCCAAAGTTCTATTAAACACTTAAGTGATACTTTTTTAATCCCACAAATGGGGAAATTCCACCTCCGCATTTAACCCATCCGTGAAGTGAAACACCACATACACACTAGTGAATACACACACACTAGGGGGCAGTGAGCACACTTGCCCGGAGTGGTGGGCAGCCCTATCCACGGCGTCCGGGGAGCATTTGGGGGTTAGGTGTCTTGCTCAAGGACACCTCATGTCGGCTCTGGGGATTGAACCGGTAACCTTCCAGTCACAGGGCCAGTTCCCTAACCTCCAGCCCACAACTGCCTATATAACCTAAGAATAATTTATCCAGTTTGCATTGAAGCCCCTGTGGTTACTGAATAATAAGTATGTAATAAGCCTGGGATTTTAAGGTGTTAAATAACTCCTTAAAAACAGATGTTTTTTTTTCCTTTCCACTGAAAAGCTGGCCAATTTTAAGGAAAGATGATGAAAATGAAAATGGTATGTTTGATAAACTTGTTGGATAATAAATTTTGATTGAAATAGTCTGTCCCTGTGCAAGACGTACATACTATGTTTTGTCTTTTGCTGTGTACAGTCAGGTCCATCTGAGCAAAAAACATAGCCCTATACAGCTTATCCACAACGATGTCAGCAGTTATAGTCTTCCAGGTCTTTCGACGTTTTTGAGTTTGCCAGTGCATTAGTTCTTTTTAATAATGTACTAAATAGTTGATTTGGGTGGTGGCACGGTGGCGTGGTGGGTAGCGCTGTCGCCTCACAGCAAGAAGGGCCTCGATTCGATTCCCCGGCCGGGCGACCAGGGTCCTCTCTGTGTGGAGTTTGCATGTTCTCCCCGTGTCTGCGTGGGTTTCCTCCGGGTTCTCCGGTTTCCTCCCACAGTCCAAAGATGTGCAGTCAGGCCAATTGGATGTGCTAAATTGCCCCTAGGTGTGTGAGTGACTGTCTGCCCTGCAATGGGCTGGCGACCTGTCCAGGGTGTATCCTGCCTTCCACCCGAAGACTGCTGGGATAGGCTCCAGCACATCCCCCCGCCCCCCCACGACCCTGATGGAGAAGGGGCTTAGAAAATGGATGGATGGATGGATGGTTGATTTGGCCACACCTAATGTTTATGCTATTTCTCTGATGGGCTGTCAATTCTAGACATTTTATGTGCTGCCTTGTAAGTGAAGAAAGGAGAGAATAACACACGCCTGGCCATGAAACACCTGAGTATCCAACTGTGTAAATACTTTGGGGCCTCTAGAAATGGTGGGGCTATGTATAAAAATGTGGTATGAAATTTTATAATTTGCACACTATTTGAAAGTCTGCACTTTGAGCTCAAATTCTTTATTTCATTCAACTCCAATACGCTGTGGTAGACAGCTAAAATAAATAACATTGTTGATATCTACATATTTAATAACCTGACTGTAAATAGAAATGTAACTAACCTCTCCTTTATGCAAACAATACAACATTATAAAACCCCTCTTTCACTATTGTAAATAAAGTACAAAATAAATATAACAAAATATTAATAGCTACTTATATCACAACTACAGGCTCTTTATGATGATGCAAGTGTGTTGCCATTACTGCTTCACACATTTTACACACAGAACTGAGAGTGAGAATAGTCAGCATGTTTAAAATATTTTTACAAGTTATTCAGTTACGAACAGTTGTTATGAGCTGTGCACCTGTGTATACTCTGTAAGAAGCTGTATAACTGAGTGGATAAATCTCAAGCCCTGCTCAGGGAAGCAGAAACACTAGATTTCTGCAAATCTAATAATCACTCTCACACTACATGCTTGTAATGTAACTTGATCTGTTCTGTCATCAAAGTTAATGATATGTTAATCGCAGAAACTTATGCCACAATGATAATAAACACATGATCAATTGTGCAGCCCCACTACATAGCATAGACCATCATGTCTGTTCCAGCTGCTCTCACTCTTTAAATGAGTCTCTTGGCACATGGGGTGTCTATAAAATGTTTACTTCTGATTTTATTTTAGGTAATATTGCTGGAGGATCTTTAACAACTTTCAATTGTTTGTTATGTCTCATTTCTCTCACAGTTATTTCCACTATTGCCTCTTTAGAACTGCTAACAACACATCAGTTTGTCATTTGAATATCAGTTTAAAGGCCTTTCAAATGAACACCTTCTAAAGTGAAGCTGAAGTAGTCTGGTGATTCATCCCTATGTAAGAGTATTCAAGAGTTTGAAGGGTAATAAGGGTGATAATGATTATGGTGCAAATAATATTACTCAAACAGTCTATGCTTTCCTGTTCACAATACTCACTACATACGTCAACATATTCCCACTATATGTCAACACATTCCCTCTAAAGCTAAACGCTGAAGTCTAATTAGTTTACAAAGCTAAACTGAGAAGCTTACCGGAGGGGTCACACTGGGGATGTGTACGGCCAGCTGCTGACCTTGACTCTTGGTTTGCTGGAGCAATGCGGCTGTCTGCCCATAAGCACGTCTCCAGACAGTGCTTGCCAGTGCTCCCAGTCTTCTAAAACCCGGCTTTGTGCCAGCAATGCTGACATTAGACTTCTGCACTTCCAACGCCGCCTCCTCTGCAAGACAAATCTGTTCTCAGGAGCAATCCACAAGCATTCTATATGATTCTGTGCTGTTATTTCAATTTGGAGGTCTTGCTAGCCTTAATATAAGGACTTGGTAGAATTCAGTAAAGGCTTAGTATTTGGCTTTAATATACTTGATAGATGGCCAAAAGTACCAATGTATTAGAGAGCAGCCCTTCAGAGAAAAAAACATACACGTCTGTAATTCTGAATTCATTTTTATTTCATATAATGATCATGCCTACTGCATTTGCAGGAATTATAATTGCAGTATTACTATGCTTTGGTAGGAAACAAAAGCGATAAGATAGCGCAAGAAATTGGGAGTATCTTTGATAATGAAGTTGACTGAGATCTGTAACCTCTGATTCTGGGTGTCCCCAGTAGGAAAGTAACTTGAAGGATGAAAGAAGGTTGTACAATACACTTACCTTTGCAGTACAGAAGAATATTTTACTACAGAGGACTACTGAGAAGATTCTAACTGTGAGTGGGTGACATGAGCTATTAAGAGACTTGAATTGAATTGAATTTTAAGGAGTATATCATTCTAATACAGACCCCTTCTACAATGTATGGGAGCCTTATATTAACTCCATCATCATGTTAATAGTGGGGTTTCAATGATCTCTTGCACTAGATGCCTCGAAGACAAGACCCAATGTTTTTTGTTTGTTTGTGTTTTTGTTGAGCCTGAGCCTCTGGAAATTGTTTAATTGTAAAGCCATTCTTATGCAATGGAGAGTGTTTCAAACACAAAATACATTAAACATATTCCTGAAAAAATACATATAATGTATGTTGGTGTGCAATTCACTGAGACTTTCCTGGTCTTGTATTTGATCAAATATGAATAAAACATAACACAAAGAAATATTAAGACTTGTTAAAACCATAACATATTTTTTCCAGAGTCCAGAGCTTTAACATTTTTCCCCTGCAGCTCTATGATTTAATGCACGCCATTAAAATTTTTAAGAAGGAGTTATTCACTTCTCCAAAGCAATGTGAGTCACACGATAATTCCGGCAATTCCAGTTCCAAACGGTCTTCATGGGCAGGAATCTCATATTAAATGAATGGTTTTAAGTGGAATGCACCTCTAAAGCCTGGGAAGGGAGAAAAGAGGAAGGGAGGGATTTCTGCTGCACATCCACGCTCTTTCAAAACCACCCAAAATCCACCCATCTTCATTAGCCTGTCTCTTTGATGATGGATAAATGTGACGGGTCAGCGAGCAGTAGGAAAACATGAGGTTTTTCATCCTGCTAGGGAGGTTTGGATATCCATCCCATATGGATGATGAGATAAAATGGGATGATGAGGATGACGGAGCATTAACTGTATGGCTCCATCCAAATTTGAGTCACATATGCATCATGCGGTTATTGTGAAATGTATCCTTTTTTTGGCCTTATTATTGGTATTAGAGGTGGCAATGTGACGATATTTCATCATTATCGTGATAAATATGCATTAATGCACTTGTCTGAGCACATCATAGATAGACAACACTTAAAGAACACTGACTAACTAGATGATTCATTACGAAGTGAGCATAATTATCTCTTAATTAGATTAAGTGTAGTGCAGTTTGTAAAACACTGAATAAAAATCTTTGTAGTTGTATGTTTGTATTATTATTTTTATTAATATTTTTAAATGTTTCACTGCAGGTTCTGTGATTATTGCAGATTCTATGCTAATTTTTAAATCTCAGAAAAACTAAACATTTTTAATGCATATCATGTATTGTAAAAATGTCTTGAAGTATCGTGATATAATATGTTTATCACTCCTAGTGTAACGTGGGAGAGCGATGATGAGGCGGACGCATATGCTGAGAGAAGTGAGATTTATTAGGGGCAAATCCATAATCAGGGTCTAAACAGTCCAGGGTCAAAGAGCCAACACAGAGAGATCGAGGGACAGACGTTACAAAAAGGAACACAGACTAGACACACAACGGAGGCCAGAAGAAACAACACCATACAAAGACCAGCAACTAACAAAGGGAAACACAGGGCTTGAATACAAGAACAACAGGAGTTAACAAGACACAGGTGAAAACAATCAAAGTCGGAGTCTAGAAACAAGGGGGCAGAACAGGGAACAATCAAAACAAGGAAGCACATAGCAAGACCACAAGTAAACAAAAAAACACGGAGGACTGGGAGGGGCCAATTGTGACACCTAGCCGGTATATTCCTAGGTTTAGATTTACAATTGTGATCACTGCTGCCAGATGTGAAGTGCTGGGTGGGTGATAATAGATTTAGGATATTTTTCAAAAGAAATAACACCAATACAACAGAGTTATCTTTACAGGGAACCATAATGGCATTTTTCTTGGCAGCATGTATACGCATACCAGTTACTGCATGACACTGCATGACCACTTTCTCTGATTTTATTTTCAAATAAAACAGCACAAGTTATTAATTTAATTTTATTTTTTTGCATTAGAAATTGCCTCAGACAAGTAGAAATGCAGCCTCAACAGCTAAATATTTTATCAAGTCTTAACAGTATTTAGCCAATTGTTTACCTTTAATGCAGTTTCCTTTTATTTCAGAACACTTGTTTTCAGTTTTTAAAAGAAATTTACAGGAATATTTTTTCACACCTTCATAGTTCAGTCCCAATTACTGTCACGATTGGCTCCTCCCACTCCATGTGCTTTTTGTTTTGGTCTTCCATGTGCATTTGTTTTGGTCCTGCCCCCTCGTTTCATGACTCCACCCCTGATTGTCTCCACCTGTTTCCTGCCTGTCCCTCGTCTACCCTGTTACTATTTAAGCCCTGTGTTTGCCCCTTGTACTGGCTGGTCTTTGTCTAAACTGTTATCTGCTGTGTTGGATGTTCTGTTTGTTCTGTTGGATTCTGGTTTGTCTGTCATGTCTGTCCCCCGATCAATCCGTTTTGACTTTGTGAACCTGGACCGTTTAGACTATGACCCTGGATTTGCCCTTAAGACTTATGTATGTGCACATCTACACAGTCTAACCTGTATTGAAATTACAGGGCAGCACATGGGCACAGGACAGGAAACGGGGATAATAACAAAACAATCCAAATCCTATTCGAAGATAAGAAAACAACAAAAATAGCTAGATTTGATAGTGAGCTAAGAGTAACTCATACAATCATCACTGTAGCTGATCCAATTTTGCATGCGGACACCAGCAGAAGTCCCTGAGCACTGCCTCACTGTCACAGCAAGCAAACAGAAAGCACATGTCCTCCAATGTAATAATAACAGCCAATGACCATGAGGCTCAAGGGCTGGGACGGCCAGAGCTCACTAGACTACATTCAGTGCCTCATCTGCTCGCCAAGCAGCATTAAAAGCCCCCAAATTGATTTAGATGGCTAGACAAAACACCAGCTAAACAGATTCCCTTTGCTGGTGGCACCGTTAAAAGTGGGAGGCAGAAGCAAAGAGAAGAAGCCAGGCTTGTGTTGCTGACAGAAACCCAAAGAAGCCGCAAACGGAAACAGCTAAGTTTGTCTGCAGGCTGCTGTTATTGGGGCCATTTCCTTCTTTAGGGTTGCAGGTGAAGCTGGTCATTCTTGCTGGAATTTGATGAAGAACATGCAGTTGAACAGACCAGGAAGGATGTATAAGATACTTCACAGATATCAGAGAACATCATAGGCTTTACACGCACCACTGTCAGACTAGCTTTAGTGAACTGTGCAAAACCAGGACTTCTTCTGTAACTTCAGTGTTAGAAGGTCACTTACTGGTGTCGACATTGTATGTCAAATACAGCCTAGTTAGCATGTAATACAAATAAATCATTTGTAAACCTAAATCTGGACTACCAGTCAAAAGTTTCTATCTGAATATGCTTTTTCATCAGAATCAGAATCAGATTTATTGGCCAAGTATGTTGACACACACACAAAGAATTGTGTATTAACACATACAAGGAAGTGTGTATTAAAAAGTATTAAACGCTATATAAAAATGACGTACCAATAATTTGCAGACAATACACAATAGATTAATTTCACAACCTTCAAGGCATTTTGATCTCAAACGTAGGCTTAAATGCAAATTAGAATGCAAATAGTGAAATTGAGGCATATCAATGCAAAATCTTATATCCCCAGTTTTTTTTCTTTATATTATTTGAAAATAGCAGCTGCTCTTTAAATTGCATTTATTTTGTGATGGATGGACAGACAGAAGATCTCCAAAATTACTTCAAATAATTTCACTTTTACTCCCATTAAAAATACAGAATGTTTATGCATAAAAGTTTTGGCACCACTGGTCAAATGACATGGTTTGTTGATTTTGCAAGTAAAAATAAGTTCATGTCCTCTACAGAGAACATACTTCTGCAAATTTGCATAATTACTGTTTATTCGCTGAATTTAACATCAAGGCAAAAGGGGGTGGAATATCACTTTTGGGTCTCTGCATCATTCCATACATGTTATTTCATAATTTTATCCTCATTCTTATTCTATATTTCTTTTTCTTCTTAGATATTTCTATATTTTTGTATTTAAATTCTATAAGGGGGCTACACACCTAAGATTTTCACTCACTTTCCACCTGTGTAAATGTGATGTGACAATAAACGTGATTTGATTTGATAAAAGTGAGGTAAAGCCTTCTTGTTGGTGTGTCCACAAACCTTTGACTGGTGGTATATGTGTACATCTATAGGTGTAAAGAACATCAAATTGTAGCTTAGCAGCGATTCAGTTCTTTGAGAAAGTGCTCTTTTCCCCCTGTACTTTGAAAATTGCTGGGTCACTGACCATGCTGTCTTGCTGAAGTATATCATCCAACCAAGTCATTTCTCAGTGTACTCCAGGCAGTTAGACAGGACATGCTGTATATTAAACAGGTCACAAGTCTACTCTGTTCTATTATACACTGCAACACTATGTAAGCAGTATTGTCTGCAGACATGACAGTTATAGTGGTAATGACCTGGCCAGCATCAGCCTCCTGCTGTATATCATTACTTCCTGTACACAGAGTACTGGGTCAGGCAACTCAGCGCAAGAAACATTTGTGTATGAATACTGAGCATATTTATAATCCCTAGACAAAGCTAATGAGCTTTTCCTGTTTTCTAGCACAAGAACCTGATCAATTCAGAAATTAAGTCACACTATCCTCCAATGCAGCACTAGGGATTGAGCAGCTGGAATTGATCGATCCCTTTAAGGGAGATATCAAATGGAAATTACCTCAAATATACCAAACTATTACAGATGGGCATATTTACTGCAAAGTTGACTGTAAGGTTTACTGTAAGACAGCAATTTTGTAACTGTGTGTGGTTCCTAAAAACAAACAGTGAAGAAGTTCCAACAAGGAGCTTACCAACAAGAACGTATAAAACACACAGGCCTACCTGGGCTAAAGACCAAGGACCCCAACCTCGATTGGGTGCCCATGCAGACACAAATTCAAACATGAGCATAACAAAATGAAGCTCAAAGGGCTCGTGGTACAGTTCGAGATTTCACCATTGCCATCAAGTAGGTAGGGGCTGGTCCATTTTTGGCTTTGTAGGCCAGCATTAGGGTTTTAAATGTTGCCGCACAGCTCATCCATTCCATTACCATTACCATCAATATGGATTTGGCAACCCCTTAGGGACTACAATGGCCTCCACTCTTCTGGAAAGGCTCTTAACAAGATCTAGGTGTGAATTCCTGAAAAACAGCCTCAGACCATTATCTGTAATCCGCCAAACTTTACTGTTGGCACTATGCATTTTGGTAGGTAATGTTCTTCTGGCACCCATCAAACCAAGATTCAGCCATCAGACTGCCAGAAAGTAAACCATGATTTGTCACTTCATAGAACACATTTCCACTGCTCCAGGGGTGTGTTTACACCATTCCAGCCTATGCTTGGCATTGCGTATAGTCATCACAGGCTTCTGTTCACCTGCTAGGCTGTGGAAAACCATTTTGTGAAGTTCCTTGCGCATAGGTCTTGTGCTTATGTTGTTTCCAGAGGCTGTTTTCGCCCCAATGCTTCTATTCTACAGTCAACCAGAGCAAAAATTTCACCAACTGATTTGATGCAAAGGTGACATCTTATGACAGCGGTAAGTTTAAAGCCACTCAGTTCGTCAGTACGACTCATTCCATTTCCAATGTTCGTCTATGGAGACTGCATGGCTGTGAGCATGATTTTAAATATGCTTTGAAAATAAATATGTATTAGCATTATAGGATCCATTAGGGGAAAACAGGTCCGTAAATATGAATTCACACAGTCTGGCTATTTTCCTGTCCTAATACACCAACTAAACCTGGTAATTAACTGCTGCACTCAATCATGTGTTTAAGTAAGGAATTCACCAAACATTTCTGGACTCCTGCCCTTTAGTTAGGATTGGAGCCAATGACTCCTGCTGTAGATAAAAGATATTCTGTCTCATTTCTTTAGTGTGTTCAGATTTGCTGTACTTCTGACTTGTTTATTGCCTTGTTTACCTGCTTTTACAAAATGTGTAGCCCATGCTTGTTGTATGTGACTATTGAGTGTTCAGAGATATGGATCCTGGGCCACACTTTTTGTAGGTCCCCCAAACTCCCTTTTTGTATAACAACAAAAGCTAAAATGTAAAACAATGATTGTGAACATTAAGATCAACAATGATCAGAAATAATGAAAACAATGAATAATTTAGCCAACTTTCCAAAAAGGATGGCAACATAAAGGGTCTTTCTAGATCCAGGTACCAAGAGTCCTTATTGGGCACCACAGGCACATTTAGCCTCTGTGTGTACAACAGTTCCATCTAGTGGCCAATTTAAAGAAGTACAAATTTATTTGGTTTCCGTTTCCATTCCAATGACTCGAAGTCTACATGCTCACAGTGTTAAGACACCATTACCTTTCTCCTCAGAGGATGCTGGGAGTATGTAGTTGACTAGGCGCTCAGTGAAAGTCAAGGCAGTGTCAGCTCCTTCCTCTGCCAGCTGTGAAATCTTGCTGCTCAGGACGTACTGCACAGCTGGGCTCTGCACAGCAGAAGACACCAGGTCTCCGAATCCTGCTGCCAACTAAGGAGGAGAGAACAGAGGTGAATCTACTGGCAGTGCAGGAAAATAAAAGCACTGCGGCCTGTAGTTGCCCCCAATGTTTTTCTCCAACCCCCTTATGTTGCTAATTTCACACCCATGTTCATTCATCAAAATGAATATTCTTCAAAAAGTAACCTACATATTCCATAAGCAGCCACAATACCCATTTATCTCCTTTCTTATTCGTAATAGCTATTTTCAGATCCTTCAAAAACTGCAAAATGAGAAACACATTGTAATGAAAATTCAATATTTAAGATAAAAAGATTAACAATATATGAAAGTATAGAACTTTATGAACTTTATGCACTTTATGAACTGCTGCTCTACATACTTGCACATATGCACATGTAACTTATTTATTTACAACATGTCATTTTCTTTCAACTTTGCACATATAACTGTACTGTTTACTTTTATTTTACTATTGCTTTTAGTGTTATTCTTATATTTTCTTTTTTTTCTATTTTTCTATTTCTATAAATATTTTATTCTAAGAGTATATGAAGATTATATTTGGTGAATGGAGGAACAGCAAAGTAAGAATTTCCTTGTACAGTGTAACTGCCTGTTTCTGCATCATTCAGCTGTTGTACAAACATGCATTACCTTTGCAGGGGGGAAATCCAAAGCTGGCATTTTCTCCTCCAGGCGGTCCAATCCTCGGCATGCCAGCAAGTTGGCAGCTACAACTAAGCATAATGAAAGATTCAAGTACAACATTAGGTAACTACAACCCCAATTCCAATGAAGTTGGGATGTTGTGTAAAACATAAATAAAAACAGAATATGATGATTTGCAAATCCTTTCCAACCTATATTCAGTTGAATACATTACAAAGACAAGATATTTAATGTTCAAACGGATAAACTTTATTGTTTTTTGCAAATCATTTTGAATTTGATGCCTGCAACACGTTCCAAAGAAGTTGGGAAAGTTGAGGAATGCTCAAAAAACACCTGTTTGGAACATTCCACAGGTGAACAGGTTAATTGGAAACAGGTGAGTGTCGTGATTGGGTATAAAGGGAGCATCCCGGAAAGACTCAGTGGTTCACAAGCAAGGGTGGGGTGAGGTTCACCACTTTGTGAACAACTGCGTGAGCAAATAGTCCAACAGTTTAAGAACAACGTTTCTCAACATGCAATTGCAAGGAATTTAGGGATTTCATCATCTACAGTCCATAATATCATCAAAAGATTCAGATAATCTGGAGAAATCTCTGCAAGTAAGCGGCAAGGCAGAAAACCAACATTGAATGCCTGTGACCTTTGATCCCTCAGGCGGCACTGCATTAAAAACCGACATCATTCTGTAATGGATATTACCACATGGGCTCAGGAACACTACACAAAACCACTGTCAGTGAACACAGTTCGTCGCTCCATCTACAAATGCAATTTAAATCTCTGCGATGCAAAGCGAAAGCCACATATCAACAACACCCAGGAACGTCGCCAGCTTCTCTGGGCCTGAGCTCATCTGAGATGGACTGACGCAAAGTGGAAAAGTGTCCTGTGGTCTGACGAGTCCACATTTCAAATTGTTTTTGGAAATCATGGACGTCGTGTCCTCCGGGCCAAAGAGGAAAAGCACTGTCCGGATTGTTATCAGTGCAAAGTTCAAAAGCCAGCATCTCTGATGGTGTGGGGGTGTGTTAGTGCCCATGGCATGGGTAACTTGCACATCTGTGAAGGCACCATTAATGCTGAAAGGTACATACAGGTTTTGGAGCAACATATGCTGCCATCCAAGCAGCGTCTTTTTCAGGGACGTCCCTGCTTTTTTCAGCAAGACGATGCCAAGCCAGATTCTGCACGTGTTACAACAGTGTGGCTTTGTAGTAAAAGAGTGCGGTTACTAGACTGGCCTGCCTGCAGTCCAGACCTGTCTCCCATTGAAAATGTGTGGTGCATTATGAAGCACAAAATACGACAACGGAGACTGTTGAGTGACTGAAGTTGTACATCAAGCAAGAATGGGAAAGAATTCCACCTACAAAGCTTCAACAATTAGTGTCCTCAGTTCCCAAACACTTATTGAATGTTGTTAAAAGGAAAGGTGATGTAACACAGTGGTAAACATGCCCCTGTCCCAGCTTCTTTGGAACGTGTTGCAGACATCAAATTCAAAATGAGTGAATATTTGCAAAAAACAATAAAGTTTATCCGTTTGAACATTAAATATCTTGTCTTTGTAGTGTATTCAATTGAATATAGGTTGAAAAGGATTTCCAAATCATCGTATTCTGTTTTTATTTATGTTTTACACAACGTCCCAACTTCATTGGAATTGGGGTTGTAATTTGAAGGAGTATTTGGTACACTGTCATAGGCTTTGTTAGCAACGCTCCTTTCAAACTTTTACCCGATGAAATTACAGAGGTTAAGTTACAATTAAAACCATTCTCTCACTCTGTTCTTGAGAAAACGTTGTAAATTAATATAAGTTCTTTATTTTTATTTGATTATTCATTGCCAGCTGTATATAATCTTGACCCAGTGCCATTTTCCCCACAAAATCAGCCCAATCAACACCAAACACCTAAACATTCCCCAATCTGTGCTGCTTAGAATTATAAACATATGTAGCTTTAATATTCAGTTCACTGAGTGTGAAATGTTGTAGGAGAGTAGGCAGCGCTGCAGACATCTGATGCAATTCTCAAGTGGGATCATGAGTTATTCAAACAGTTAACGTTATTTCCTAAGCTATCATCTAATCATCCACAGTCTAAAACAGGTCAAGGCTGCAGTGTCAGGGGAGCAGTAAAACTGCTCAGTTCTAGTTTCACAACATCAGAAAATGTGAAAACCCATTAAACAGATGGGAAAAAAGAGGCTACACCCAAAGACATGAAATTAATATGAAGGGTGTCTGGGGTGGGGGGAGAATAGGTTAAAAGTAAGAATGTAAATGCACTGAACAGTTAGTAATTTACTGGAAAGAGAACAATGTGGAAATACCAGACTGAAAATGGGTGCGGTAAAACTCTTTTTTTTTTTTGAGCGTCCACTATCTATGCATTGTAGATGCTTTAGATGCCCTAAAACTATATATATATATATATATATATATATATATATATATATATATATATATATATATCAATCTGGCTCAACTAAAATTGTAGGTATTTGATCATGTTTTTGATATAAGAGGAGAAATAGGAAGCGGTCTGGCTTCCCTTAAACCAACTCTGAGTGTACCATAAATTGGCACATGTAACCCGCCGCAAAAACAGTGCAAAGACACGCTAGACATTAGCCTGCTTAGTTGGATGCCTGAGCTAGGGATGTTCCATCATGTTTCACATGAAAATAAAACACAGCAGTCCCTCAGTAACCTCACACTGTCTAGTCCATTGCATTTAGAGTAACGTTAGCCCACTTTGTTTTCAAGGCAGTGGACCGAAAGAAATGGAGAATCTTTTGGTGTTAACCTTAGCCTAACAAAGATACCAGCAACAAGGCCTGGTTTCACTCAATGAGCCATGGACCTGATAGCGTGAATGTAGTATTTCCAAATTCCAGCAGTGTTTGACTGTCGGAGGTATGACTTGTTAGATAATTTGAGAAATTTAATGAAGCTGAAGTTTGAGATGAAGTTACACTGATGCGCCTGCACATGTGCCATAATGCATCTTCTGCTTCATGTAAGGTGGACCAGAACATTCAAACAAAAAGCTGTCAAATAAGAAGCCAAAGTCAGCCTTAAAGAATTTTAGATGGTAGGACATTTAAAAAAAACCTGGACATTTAGCACTGTTTTTGCTGGACCTGTGGAGCAAGCGTTAGATAGTATTGACATAGTTTTATTTATATATTGTTCAGTTTTGTTTTTTACTATTTTTACTAGTTCAGGCATCCCAGAATAATAAGCCACTGTTAATCAAAAAAGCACATAAATGCAAAAAGCAACAAACTAAAAAACAGATATACTGTGATATTTAGCAAAACTGTCAAACAAATTTACTACACCGTGACATATATTTTTGGCCACACCTGCCACTGCTAATCATTAATTAATCAATAATTCATCTGAGAGTCTGAACTTCTGTATCAACACATACTTTACCGTTTTCTCATTTACTCTCTCAGATGCTTGGTTTTCTTTTCTTGTTTTAAACTAGCATTTAATTTCTAGGAGCCATTTAAGAATGCTCAGAATTTTGACATCTGACTAAAAGGCCATCAGCTGTTGCACACAATTGTCAAAAGAATTTTTCATCCCTCCCAGTTCTGGATGACTTACATCAACTTTCTGATCACCTTTTCTTACATCACATACTTTGAAAGGTTGGACTAAGCACTACTGTAGGCCCTGTAGAGTACTTCTGTAGAAACATTAATAAAAGTTCTCATTATTAGTTAATACATTTTTAACTGCATCACTTTTAACCAAACCATTACAAGGTTTAATCCGCACCGGTTAAAAAACAGGCCCACAGCACAACTGACTAGCATGACCCTTGATCTGACAGTGCTCTCCTTCCACTTGCACACAGGTCAAGCTAAAGTCATGAGTTATATCGTGTCTAGACAGTATTGCTGTCCCAGAGGAACATCAGTGCTAAAATGTGAAATACCAAACCTCTGATCCGGGTCGAGGCAGATGGGACAGCTCAAAAGGCTTTCATGTGGACATTTGCTGCCCTTGGATTGCTAACATGGAGCTGGAGTTCTAACCAAGTGCTCTTTCACTGCAGAAAAGGTCTCATGAAATATAAAAATGTGGTATTTAATGGGCCCATATCACAGAAAAGTTACCATTCTGACCCTGTCTGTACAGTCCATATAAGCAAATATGTTGACAGCTTTAAATGAATCATTTCTGTAATGTCTTATTTACAGACATATTTACATAATATCCACCTATTCTGCTTACAGCAGTTTATCTCTGCCCATTCATACTGATGTTCTAGGGGTGTTTCAGTTCTGAATGCTTTCTAGATGAGGCAAAACACAGAGTAGCTGCTCAGAACTCATTCTCATCATTTACATAAATTTGTTCTAAAGGCACAGCAACAAAAAACAGCCCGTTTAATTATATGGGATATAGAAAGGTTAGAAAATGGTCAGGTAAAAATTTATTTTGGTACACAAAACCAGACAAATGTCATAAGTGGACCTCAAGGGAAAAATAAAACATAAGGAAATGTAGGATAGGGGCCCTTTTAAAGTATTATATCATAATTATATTACCTTGTTGTAAATGCTTTGCTAAATGTACATTAAAAACAGAATGCAATAATGTGCAAATCATTAAACCCTATAATGAATTTAAAATAGTACAAATGTATCAAATGTTAACCCTGATATATGTTGTTTTTTTGCTTTTTTTTACTTTCTGCCAGCAACACATGAGAGGGCATATTTATTACTGTGCTGCTTCACCTATACATTTAACACAACACTCTGTAAGCATTTAGAAATTGAGGAGACCAAATGCTATAGCTGACAGCTGTAGGTGCTTCATATAGGATTGCTCAAAAGTTTGGGTGTCCTTTGTCATATTATTGGTTTCATAATGAGACAAATGTTTTCAATGAGTGACAAATGCAACTGAGAGTTTTTATAGCAGAGCAGAGCAGAGTGGAAATGAGGATCAGGTGGAGCTCATTAGGGTTGATGTTAGAACTCAGGAGAGGAAGACCTCCTATGGCCAGAAGGGTGATTGCTGACAATACAGCATTAATGGTCCCTTCACAGATAAGTCACCATACCATGTGTACTTATGCACCCTATACCATCACAGATGCTGGCTTTTAAACTGTGAGTTAATAAGAAGCAGGATGATCCCTCTCCTCTTCAGCCTGGATGATGCAGGATCCATGACTTCCAAAAAGAATTAAGTTTTGATTCATCAAACCCCAGGACACATTTCCAATTCGCCCCAGTCCATCTTAAATGATCTTAGGCCCAAAGAAGTGTTTCTGGATTCGGTTTATCTGGGATTCTCTTTGCCTGGTAGAAATTAAATTTGCATTTGTGTTGACAGACCTTGATTTTCAGAAGTGTTCCTGAGCCAATGCAGTGATTTCCACTACAGAATCATGTCAGTTTTTGCTGCCTGAGGGCCCAAAGATCACAGCTAGCCAATATTGGTTTTTATCCTTGTTTCTTGCATACAGAGATTTTTCCAAATTCTCTGAATCTTTTTCGTAATATTATTATGTACCATAGATGAAGAAATGCCCAAATTTTTGCTATTTTATGTTATTCTTGAATTATTGCACTAATGCCAGCACAGTGTTTCACAGACTGACAACAGGCTGGCATCAAATTCAAAATGAACATGAATTAAAAAAAAAAAAAAAAAAAAGTTTCATTTTGGAAACAGGGCTGTATTTATACTAACAGACCATGTAATGTAGTTTCTCTTAAAAAAGATCCCTTGGAATGAATAAAACTGTCCAGAAATAGAATAATCTCATGTTCATAGTGCTTAATAACATCCAATTGATTTGTTCACCAGCAGGTTTTATTCCCTGTAATTTTTTGTTGAGATTAACAAAAGTGGTAACACTTCACTTGAACCCTGCTACATTACATTAACATAACCACCCCATAAACAGGTTGCGGCAGACATCATATGACAGATGTTCAGCAATATAACAGCGTCATGTTACCATTAATGGTAATTGTCATAACAGACACCATAAAGTTTTCTGTCGTGTCCTCTAATGTCACTTGCTACTTGCTAAATATACTCTAGTTAGGCATCACGACATCAAACATTATGACCTGTTGTGCCAATCAACAGTAATGGTAACTCGTCACTGCTGTCTTACTGGACCTAACCTGTCATGATAACATGACATCTACCATAACACGTGTATGGTATGGTTATGTCAGTGTGATGTAGCAGGAATTAAGTAAAATGTTACCATAAAAGTAAACTTTTACATTAATTCAAGTCTCAAAAAACGCCTTTTGTCTTGCTCCACTTTTTTACATTACAGAGTTTGCATGTCACAAAAAGGTGCAGCACTTCAATTTCAATTCACAGCAACTGGAGTGGATACTATTGGCTATGTCAACTTAACAAAGATTGTTCATAATGCTTAAGAATTCATCAAATCACAAGATTGCTTCCACCTCTGCAATAATGTAAGATTCTTCTTTGCACATTAAAAGTTCCTGGAAATAATGCTTCAGACAATTAGCATAATTAGGATAAGAATTTCTACTATCTGGGTCAGACAGTCACTTTGGGAACTTACGCTGAGGCTGCAGCATGTGGACAGCAGGCTGCACACTCCGGGCAGCCAGACTGCCAGCACTCCTCATGCCGTCTTCACAAACTCCACAAACAGATGACAGGAATGGGTTGGCAGCCTTAGCGCTGGAGTATGACCTCCCAATGACCTCAAATGTGATATTGACGCTTGGAAGTTTCCGGAGTCTTACAAACACATTCTGTGGAAAGCACAGGACAGAGAAAGATAATTATCAATCTTTACATTTAAACATACTCTATTTTTGGCACTACCAGGAGACAGGCCAGTACACCAGGAGATGTGGAGGAGGCCGTAGGAGGGCAACAACCCAGCAGCAGGACCGCTACCTCCGCCTTTGTGCAAGAAGGAACAGGAGGAGCACTGCCAGAGCCCTGCAAAATGACCTCCAGCAGGCCACAAATGTGCATGTGTCTGCACAAACAGTTAGAAACCGACTCCATGAGGATGGTATGAGGGCCCGATGTCCACAGATGGGGGTTGTGCTCACAGCCCAACACCGTGCAGGACGCTTGGCATTTGCCAGAGAACACCAGGATTGGCAAATTCGCCACTGGCGCCCTGTGCTCTTCACAGATGAAAGCAGGTTCACACTGAGCACATGTGACAGATATGGGGTGGCATTTCTTTGGAGGGCCGCACAGCCCTCCATGTGCTCGCCAGAGGTAGCCTGACTACCATTAGGTACCAAGATGAAATCCTCAGACCCCTTGTGAGACCATATGCTGGTGCGGTTGGCCCTGGGTTCCTCCTAATGCAGGACAATGCTAAACCTCATGTGGCTGGAGTGTGTCAGCAGTTCCTATAAGATGAAGGCATTGAAGCTATGGACTGGCCCGCCCATTCCCCAGATCTGAATCCAATTGAGCACATCTGGGACATCATGTCTCGCTCCATCCACCAATGCCACATTGCACCACAGACTGTCCAGGAGTTGGCGGATGCTTTAGTCCAGGTCTGGGAGGAGATCCCTCAGGAGACCATCCGCCACCTCATCAGGACCATGCCCAGGTGTTGTAGGGAGGTCATACAGGCACGTGGAGGCCACACACAATACTGAGCCTCATTTTGACTTGTTTTAAGGACATCACATCAAAGTTGGATCAGCCTGCAGTGTGTTTTTCCACTTTAATTTTGTGTGTGACTCCAAATCCAGGCCTCCATTGGTTAATAAATTTGATTTCCATTGATGATTTTTGTGTGACTTTCTTGTCAGCACATTCAACTTTGTACAGAACAAAGTATTCAATGAGAATATTTCATTCATTCAGATCTATGATGTGTTATTTGAGTGTTCCCTTTATTTTTTTGAGCAGTATATATATATATATATATATATATAGAATGTAGTGGTGAAGAGGGAGCTGAGCCATAAGGCAAAGCTCTCTGTTTACCGGTCGGTCTACATCCCGACCCTCACCTATGGTCATGAGCTGTGGGTAATGACCGAAAGAATGAGATCGTGAATACAAGCGGTGGAAATGAGCTTTCTTCGCAGGGTGGTGGGCTACACCCTATTTGATAGGGTGAGGAGCTCTGCCATCCGGGAGGAGCTCGGAGTAGAGGCGCTACTCCCCCGCATTGAGAGGAGCCAGCTGAGGTGGTTCAGGCATCTGATTCGGATGCCCCCTGGATGCCTCCCGGTGGGGGTGTACCAGGCACGGCCTACCAGGATAAGGCCCCGGGGTCGTCCTAGGACCTGCTGGAGGGATTACATCTCCAAGTTGGCCTGGGAGTGGCCTGGGGTCCCTGGGAATGAGCTGGAGGAAGTTGCAGGGGACAGGGCCATCTGGGATTCTCTGCTCTCCCAACTGCTACCATGACCCTATCTGGATTAAGCGGTCAATGATATATATATATATATATATATATATATATATATATATATATACTGCACTGATCAAAAGCTGTAGGCACCTGGACTTCAGAATTAATATGCTATTTATTGAGGCAGTGAGTATTTACATTCTCACAAAAAACACTAATACAATACATACAAATAACATTAATACAACAAAAGGCAATTTGTGTTTATTTAATAATTCCCAAACCGCTCCTTGAACAAGCCCAGTATTATTTGTAGTTATCAACCAATAACTGGTTTACCAAATTGGTCCTTTATCAAATGAAATAAAGTGTCCTGATGCTGGATAAATCTATGTGATGGCTTGGGGTGTCCATGAGAAATCTTGAACCAAACATGCATTCTTCCGTCTAGCTCACAAGATATCAGCTGCTTTTTTTTTTCAAAATAATAAGTTCCTGTTGTATTTTACTGTATTTACATTTACTGGCATATAACAGAAACAGTTATTGCTGAGATTTTAAATAATGTGCCTTTATGCACTACTGTGTATATACTATGTATATACACTTGCAACACACACACACACAAACACACACAACAAACAATCTTAAAATGTATTACCTGGTCATTTTCAGATGTATCGTGGTCCCTTTCTGCTGGTGCCATTTTCCAAGACTGCTGACAGCTGAAGAGCCAAAGACAGACTTTCACTTAGCCAAACCATCATGTTTCAATGACATACAGTACACATATTTCCATATTTACAACACATTACTGGCTGACTTACACTAAAAGGTATCTCAATAATACTGAAATATTTTTGATAAACGGTATAACAATTACCGTAAAGTTAAGTCTTTATTCACAGTTTCGAGCCAGTTGTATGTAGAGAGACATGTCCTAACAACTGCTAAACCTCTCTGGCTACTCCCACCAGCACAGCTTCTATTCCTGATCCATCATCACTGTTGAGACAGACATGATTTCAAAACAGCACTTTTCACCCATGTTGCGTAAAAGGGGACATTAAGGAAACTTTCAATTCCCTGTTTTATCCTCATTTTGGCTTGCTTACATCAACTTGACCATGCCCCACAGTTAACGGCTGTTGCAAATGTACAAATTCCTAATTGGCAGCATTATTTTTTACTTCTCCCATATTTTAACAAACTGTGCTTCCTGCACTGGGACAGGTTAAGACTGCATGTGTATGAATTACAAAGGGCAGGTGTGGCTGTAGATTCCACTTGTTTAATCTCTTGGTCTCAGTCTTCAAACAATTGAAGATGTGAGCTCCTGCATTCTTGGAGTGGAAACCCACAGCCACACTAGGCCTTTATGGATCAGACTAGATGCCCTCTACTAGTAAGTCCTAGAGTAAGAGGCAGCATTTTTCCTGGAGTACCCCTGCCTTGTACTTTGTGTTTTCCTTGCTCTAATCAGACCTGAGCCAAATAATCAGCTGATTAACAAGCCCTTCCTGAGTTGTGGGTGCATTAAAGGGCCCATTCATGGAAAACTGGCTTTTCCTCACTTTTTTTGTCATTGTTTGATATGTGTATCCTGCCTTCCACCCAATGACTGCTGGGATAGGCTTCAGCTGCCCCCCACGACCAAGAAGGATAAGCGGCTTAGAAGATACACACAGTCTATATATGGAAACAAAGCTGCATAATCAGTTTGTTTTGAATTCGTAGTTTTTGTGATGTTGGGAAAAATTACATATAACTTATTTAGCCTGAGGATGGTTTTGATTGGCAGCCATAGAGTAACAGAGAGTGTTTACATATAAAAGTCTTAATGGGCTAGTAAAAAAAACAGTATATTTAATTCTAAAGAATAAAGAAAAGTTGGAAAATGGTCATGTAAAAAAGAATTAGAACTATTAAAATGATTAGAATTAAAACCACACAAACATTAAAGTGGACAGGGGGAAAAAAATAAAATACGAGAAAAATATAACGATATGTGTTGTCTGATGCAGGGAAAATGCTAAAATGTGTAAAGGATAGGTATACCAGTGCTAAAACTGAATAATACACATACGAGGCTTTCCACCAAAGTGGAAATTGATTATATACAGAAACATCACTACCCAGATTAAGATCATCTAGGGCTTCTATGTATTATATCATCCAAAAATCTCTAATAGGAACAGTGTTGGCGGTCAACAGGGTTTTGCACAGTTGAGTCCCCTTTTCTTTACCCATTTACAAGTAGCTTAAAAAGGTGATGCAATACTTCTTCACTGCAACTTTATTGCCTTGCTGTGTGGTGTTGTTCATCACCACTAGATGTCAGTGTTAACAAAGTATGTCTATGGGAGAAGCCCACATCAAGAAACTGAAAGATGCAGTAGGTGTTATGGTAAAATAAGATTAACCCGTTAATATTACTGATTACAACACACTAAAACAATCCCATTACTCTTATTTTTTCCCACTCCACTGCATATTTTTAGAAGCAAGCAGGTAAAGTGATATTAAAAGCTCTCAAGAATGGCCTTCATTTGACACGAACTACAAGAAGTGTTACAGGTACAATCAATCTTAAGTGCTCACTTCTCTCCCTACTCTCACTTAATTGGAAAACACTACAAAGCCACACCTTTTAAAATGGTCAGGAGGTTCACTTGTGAAAAAAGGCTTTGGTCAGAGGAAAGGCTGACCTTGTTGTTTCTCCAACTTTCATTTTGTACATTAGGTATGCAACACATCCCAATCAATTCTTTGAAAAAATGTGTTTTTGAAGCTACAAGGCCACCTCATTCCCATATTACTCTGACATATTACAGTACAAAGCAGCAGAGACAGAATCTAATTCAGATTAAAGAACATTCTCCTCGTCCGAAGGGTAAAGGAACAGATCAAAGCAAGAATAAAAATGTAATAAGGTGCAGCATAGGGTGCCAGTTCACCCATCTTTCTGTTACGTCATATCAAAGGCCAATTCAGTTCACTTTGTGAGTAAAAACTTAGCAGAGGATGCACAAATGCACATATGCATATTCCACATAACGTTGTATTTAACTGGTAGGGAAGCTTGAATCATTTTACTGAACCAATTCTTTCTAACTGTTTCCAATATATCAGATGTCTGAATCACCCGATTCATTTTTATTCCTGGGTGTGGAGCCGACTCAGTAGTATCAAACTGGTCCTCTGTGAACTCAGGGGTACAAGAAAATGTACATCAAAACCAGTAAGAAAACCTCACAGAGAAACACAGTTTATGTGGTGAAAACTAAGCAAAAACAACCTCCTTCATGGTCTATAGTTTACATTCTCTATAGGATTCAGGAATGAACCTTGCGTCATGCTGCATTATGGGATTGTTCTGCCATGTTGGCAGGTTGCGTTCTTTGTTTACATGCTGTGAATACTCACTTACACAGCCAGAGCAAGAGAATGCTGTTTCACTGTGGTTTTTTAGGCTTGTCATGCTTAAAAAGTGAACTGAATGAACAGAGCCGCCTGAACCACTAACTAATTACACAATACTGTACTATAATATATTACACACAACAAAAATCCCTATTCGGTTTACACTGAAGAGGGAGTGCGATAAAGTGTGGTCACAATTACCCCAAAGAAATAAAAATGGTACGCCTTATGGATAGTGTAGGGCAAGCAGCTAGACACTCAAAAAAAGGTGCAGGAGTAGAGATGTTCTTTTTTTAACCCGTCACCTTTTATTTTGCCACAACGGTGTATTTACAGGGGCACTTTTAAAACAAAAAGAAAAAAACAACAAACACGACCTCAATCAACAGAGGTAATTGGACTGCGACTGCAAAATCACACAAGTCTAGTCACTCAAATAATCCTTACAAACAGGTGTAATCCAGCACTGCTACCAAAGGGGTAGAAGAACCTCTAACTGTGGTTACGGAGCTGTATATATACAGGTAGCTCCTCCCCCAAGCTATTCCATTCCCCCCACAGGTAGGAAAATAAACCATACATTTCCTATTTACATGTTGAAATGAATATGGCACAACATTATACGTGGCCATCAAAATACAAGGCCATAGAAACAGTAATCAATCACTGTTATTTACAATGTTCACATGATTCACTTTTCTCTTTGTATTTACCGGTTCTCACTCCCCTCCTCTACTACAGAGGGTGGACTCGCCCAGGTAAGTAAAAGCCCAGGAGTCACAATCAGTACTCTTTAAGGACCTGAAGGTGAGTATGAGCAGTGCATGTTAAAACAGGTAAGTATGTCTACAGTCATTTATAGTGGTAATGTGCTAAGGGGGTACCTTGCATCATTACAGATATTGCAGTAGAGCCACCATATTTATTGAGTTCACAGGTTTCAGAGCAGCCAAAATCAAATAAAGCAGATCAAAAAGGAAGATTCATTCAACTATTCTGAATCAGCTGACTGACTAACTAACTATTTTGCCCTCATTAATGCCAGTGTCAGCAGAAAGCTAACATGCTAACAGGCCAAGAATATACAATGAGAGGACTTAGTCATTATAAAACTCTAGCATACAAAGTTAAAAAACCTTACCTGAACGTTTGTTCTGAACTTTAAATATCTGTGTTTAAACCAGAGCTTAAATATTACTGACAATATTATCAACCTGAGTCAAACTTCATAAGTGTGCAGTGATCTATGGGTCTAATTTTCGAAACCAGCAGAAACTGGCTCATTTAACTAATTCCACTGATTGTGAGTGATGCACTGTGACCGTGCATTAGTGAACGTCTTCAAAAACGAATGAGATTTGGCTCTGACAGGAACTGCCACAGTGGCTCTCGGGCTCATCTCATAAACTAGCTTTCAGTTCTCTCAGCTCAGTGAGCCTAACTCAGCCTCTTGCGCAGCCACTAGCAGCCACAGACACGGCACGACACTGTTAACCAGCTCAGCAGACAGCTAACATGCTACCACATGTCTACACTAATATTAGGCTTTAAGTTGAAATATTAAAGCATTCATTGAAAACGGGATGAGAATCAGTACCTCTAAATCCGAGGCCATGGTTCTCAGGCGGAAAAGGGTGGAGAGCCCTCTCTGGGTCAGGGATAGGCTCTTGCCTCAAGTGGAGGAGTTTAAGTATCTCGGGGTCTTGTTCACGAGTGATGGTATAAGGGAGCGGGAGATTGACAGGTGGATTGGTGCTGGGTCAGCAGTGATGCGGGCTCTTTACCGCGTCTGTTGTGGTAAAGAAAGAGCTGAGCCATAAGGCAAGGCTCTCGATTTACTGGTCGATCTACGTTCCCACCCTCACCTATGGTCATGAGCTTTGGGTAATGACCGAAAGAATAAGATCGCGAATACAAGCGGCCGAAATGAGTTTCCTCCGCAGGGTGTCTGGACTCTCCCTTAGAGATAGGGTGAGAAGTTCAGTCATCCGGGAGGGACTCGGAGAAGAGGCGCTGCTTCTTCTCGTCGAGAGGAGCCAGCTGAGGTGGTTCGGGTATCTGGTTAGGATGCCTCCTGGACGCCTCCCTCGGGAGGTGTCACAGGCAAGTCCACCTGGGAGGAGACCCCGGGGAAGACCCAGGACACGCTGGCGTGACTATCGCCCAGCTGGCCTGGGAGCGCTTCGGAATCCCCCTTGGAGAGCTAGTGGAAGTGGCTGGGGAAAGGGAGGTCTGGACCTCATTGCTTAGGATGCTGCCCCTGCGACCCGAACCCCGGAGAAGCGAAAGATAATGGATGGATGGATCATTGAAAACCTGCAGCATACAAAGTACAGAACAAGTTGCATGCATGGCTTACAAGCGTCACATGTCAATGTTTAAGCTATAAGTTGTATTAAAGCCAGTGAGGAAAGTGTATGTACTCCACTGTTTTTGACTGAACTTTGGAGGTTTCTATGAAAAACTAAAGCAAGTCTAAACCAAAAATAATATAATCTCTAATAAGTGAAAAGGGTTAACATGCTAAATACTGAAACATTTTGAATTATAATTACTTGTTGATGCCTCTGTGTAATTTTCTGTTGATCGTATGTTTTCCACTTTTTCCTGACACTGAAAATTATAATTACTATTAGTAGTAGTGATGGTAGTAGTAGTATTTCCTCAGTGAGTAAAAGCAATTAATTCTGGCTGCAGTTTCTTCAATGGCAGCTCTTGATTTAATGATCCCTTAGGGCAGGGGTGTCAAACTCAATTGCACAGGGGGTCAAAATTCAAAACACACTTTAGTTTGCGGGCTGAACAGAATAAACATTTATTGAACACTTCTTCTTCTTTCGGCTGCTCCCTTTAGGGGTCGCCACAGCGGATCATCTGCCTCCATCTTGCCCTATCCACTGCCTCCTCTACTTTCACACCACCCATGTCCACCTTCACTACATCCATAAACCTTCTCATGGCACAAACCATAATAAATGAATTTTATTAATAATAATTTATTGAACACATTAAAACTAGGGGCGGCACGGTGGCGTGGTGGGTAGCGCTGTCGCCTCACAGCAAGGAGGGCCTGGGTTCGATTCCCCGGCCGGGCGGCCAGGGTCCTCTCTGTGTGGAGTTTGCATGTTCTCCCCGTGTCTGCGTGGGTTTCCTCCGGGTTCTCCGGTTTCCTCCCACAGTCCAAAGACATGCAGTCAGGCCAATTGGGTGTGCTAAATTGTCCCTAGGTGTGACTGTCTGTGTCTGTGTGTCTGCCCTGCGATGGACTGGCGACCTGTCCAGGGTGTATCCTGCCTTCCGCCCGAAGACTGCTGGGATAGGCTCCAGCTCCCCCCCGCGACCCTGACGGAGAAGCGGCTTAGAAAATGGATGGATGGATGGACATTAAAACTAAATGATTTTTTGAACATAAATATGAATAAATAGACAGGAATGTTATTCTGGAATAAAAAAATTAACTTAAACTTTAAATAACATAAATTTATTGCTCTCCATAAAAATATATCCACTCTAAATTATACAAGTTAGAAATATGAACATGCTGCAAAACAAAACAAAACCTGGTGCCTTTAGTGTCTCATTACACTGCAGCTCAATCAGCTCCATCTGAATCTGCACAGGTGCAGTTTCCACGTCAAATGGGTTGCGAAGCAACTCAAAATTCTTTTTTTGTTTTTCAAAGTCACCAAAGCGCCACGCGAGCTCTGTGCGCACTGCGCTCTGTTTGTCAGCAAAGTGCGTATTTATGAACAAAGTTGTGCCGACTTGGTTCAGCATTACTTGGCAACAGGGAAAGTGAGGCAAGTTGCTTTGGTGTTTCTCCCATAAAAGCAGCTTCACTTGAAAGGCCTTCACTGCATCACACATGTCAAGGATCATGCAGTCGCGTCCCTGGAGCTGGAGCTTTAACGCATTGAGATGAGCTGTTATGTCAGCCAGAAACGCCAACTCACATTTCCATTTTCATCCCGCAAAATGGTGGAGTTTTTTCCTTTACTGTCCATGAACTGACAGATTTCGTTGCTGAGCTCGAAAACTCTGAGAACTTTTCCCTGACTTAGCCAACGCAGCTCTGTATGATAAGGAATGTCGGCAAACTCAATCTATCTCCTGCATAAAGGACTGAAACTGCCGGTGATTTAAACCTTTACTACGGAAAAAGTTTACGGTTTGCGTTACAGTGCTCATTGGTCCATCTTCAGGACGTTGCCACATAGTGCTTCCTGGTGTATGATGCAGTGATATGCTGTTAACTCACCAGTGCAGTTCTCCTCCTGCATCTTCACTCGCATCTGTCGCACTAGTCCACTATCTCTTTCACCGCACATAGCCAGTGGTCCGTCAGTTGTGAGGCCAATAAGTTTGTCCAGCAGTTTCATGTCGTTTACACTTTGACATATGTTTTCAAAAATGTCATTTCCAGTCGTTTTCCCGTGCATCGATTTAATGTCCAATATTTCCTCTGTAACGCACAAATTGGAGTCCACCCCACGGATGAAGATGGCTAGCTGTGCAGCGTCAGTCATGTCAGTACTTTCATCCACAGCAAGAGAGTCAGCAATAAAGTCTTTGCTTCTTTCACTCAACTGTGTTCTTAAATCAGTGGCCATCTCACAAACTCGATCAGCAGCCGTATTTCTACTTGGGCTTAAATTGGCCAGAATCTGTTTTTTGCTGCTCGATCTCCTTCGCACAATAAAACTTGCTTTCACAGCAGCTTCACTTTGTGATTTTGCCCGGGTGAAAAACGTCTTGCTGACATGTCAGCTTCTTTTTTAACTCTTCTACTTTCTGTATCTTTTGCTCTGCATTCAGTTCTTTCAGGTTATCCTGATGTTTTGTCTCATAGTGCCTTAGATTAAATTCTTTGAATACAGGCACAATAGCGCCACAAATGAGACAAACAGGTCTACCAGCAATGTCAGTAAACATATACTCAGCCTCCCATCGGTTTTGAAATGCTCTGTTTTCAGAATCAACTTTTCTCTTCGGCATCATGATGGGCTAGCTTCGCAATGACTTGTAGCAACAGACACTAGACTTGATTGGCGCGGAAAGCGCCCCGAAAGCGCTGCATTGTGGGATCTGTAGTTTACTGTGTTACCAGCGCTTCATATTGCCGGGCCATTAGTAACATCCATTTCCATTTCCAAGCTGCTTCTCCGTCAGGGTCGTGTCTGCAAGGGTTTCCTCCGGGTCCTCCCACAGTCCAAAGACATGCAGTCAGGCCAATTGGACATGCTAAATTGCCCCTGGGTGTGAGTGTCTGTCTGTCTGCCCTGCGATGGACTGGCGACCTGTCCAGGGTGTATCCTGCCTTTCGCCCGAAGACTGCTGGGATAGGCTCCAGCAACCCCCGCGACCCATTAGTAACAATAATATAAAATGATCTCGCGGGCCGGATATAATTGCAAGCCGGGCCGGATGTGGTCCGCGGGCTTTGAGTTTGACACACATGCCTTAGGGATACTGGCAGTCGGTGGTGTTGGCCCACTGTGTAACGCGGAGCGAAGAGGCGGACGCATGTGCTGAAATAAGCGACTTTTATTAAGGGCAAATCCAGGGTCGTGGTCGATACAGTCCAGGTTCAAATGGCCAATACAGACAGCAGGAGGGACAGACATGACAAAATGAACAAAGAACAAAAATAAACATAATACATATACTTCAAACAGTACATCCAACAAACATCAAACAAAGAGCAGCAAACACAGGGTTTAAATACAAACCAGGATAACGAGGGACAGGTGGAGACAATCAGGGGTGGAGCCATGAAACAAGAGGGCATGACTGAAAACCAAAACAGAAACACATGGACAGGACTGGGAAGTAAACAACACGAGTGCATGGACAGGACTGGGAAGTAAACACGAGCGCAGGGACAGGACTGGGAATAAACAACACGAGCGCAGGGACAGGACTGGGAAGTAAACACGAGCGCATGGACAGGATTGGGAAGTAAACAACACGAGCACATGGACAGGACTGGGAGGGGCCAATCGTGACGGACTGCCAGTCAAGGCATTTGTGCTTTAACTTTGTCACATTCTTCTTTGTTAAGTCTCCACTTCGTTCTTATTCCTCTAGTTAATTAGACAGCTCTATTTGTATATTTATAAATATTTGAAGTATAAAGCCATTACACACAAGTGCACAGTTCTGGACCAAATGTAGTATATTCGTGTACGGAAGTACATACCTCACGTGCTGAATCTCAATTACGCTTAAGCATCATAGGATTTCCAGTTGCAGCAGAATTTAATCAGACATTTAGGCTATTTCCCATTAGCAGCAGAAGAACAGTCTAAAATTATTTCTAGACATTTCCTTTTCTTGCATTACTATTATACATGATAATTAATCATTTTCTATAATATGAAGACCTTCAATGTAATATTCTCATTTTAAACTGCTTAAAGGAAAACAAAACGTACATTAATACCAAGTCATACTGAGAAACTCAGTCACCAGTGAAGCAGTTCTAAGTGTGATGTAAAGCAGGAATGGAAATGTTCTCTGGAGTGATGAATCACACTTCTCTATCTAGCATTTTGATTGACAAATCTGGGTTTGATGGATGCCAGGAGGACACTTCTTACCGGAATGTACGGTGCAAAAGTATATCTAGGAAGGATAATGGTCTGGGTCTGTTTTCCAGGGGGCGTGGATGAGTGCCATATGCAGGATGGAGAGTCAGTCACGCTGAACCAGCGGGCTGAGTAGCTGATGACGTTCACCTGTGTGTTGTTCTCCTGCAAGCCTATTTATAGCCATGTCTTTTCTCAGTAGGTGGTCAAAGACCAGACAGAGAGAAGACTAGGAGAGACACAGAGGATCTGAGCTTAATCAAGGCTGAAAAGTCACCCGTGAAGCAGTTCTTATGTAGCTATACAAGCTGAAAAGCTTAAATGTTTGTGTTTGGGATGATAAAATGAGAGCTCCATGTTTCCATACCCTGCTCCCGGTGGTCTCAGTCTTTCCAGCATATCAAAAGGTTTATCTCACATGGCTTGGGCCTCTTAGGGTGTTTTGAGCCGTTTCGGACCCAGGACCACTAGCCCTACAAGTTTGGTAAAAATGCTTGGGAAATCTGTTTTCCCAAGTGGTCCAGAGAACTAGGCTGTTTCCCCCAAAATTGGTGGTCTGGGGTTGGCTTCCAGCGAATTCTACTGCAATCGGCACAGCATGTGTAAGCTATCAACTCCAAGCACCATGTGTGGGACTGTGTGACAGGTTCATTTTGTAATGTGACTGAAAGGAAAAAGAACCTTTTTATATAACTTTGTTATATAACTTTTATATAACTTTGTAGAGGAACTATAGTGATCTGCACAGAGCTCTGATCTCAACCTTACTGAAGACAATCAACAGGAACATTGTAAGCCGGACCTTCTTGTTCAACACAAGTGCCCAACCTCACAAGTGCTCTTTTGACT